>NC_143560.1:107975208-108283750 GCF_054136105.1 Typopeltis vanoorti | reverse complement strand
CTTGCAATAGGGCATTCGGTTAAAATTGATAGTGGTAACTACAGTGGTTTATTACAAGTTACTGAGGTCAAAGAAGCAAGGATTTAAAAACCTTGAACAAGTATAAACCTCAACATCACAACTAGCCTGGTTGGGGACCTTTGTGCACATCCAAAAGAAGTGCATTGTACATTGAGATACTGAAACGATTTAATGTATAGTTAGCTATGTATGTACAAGTAGCTCAATCATGAAGATAGTTCAGGTGCAGTATCTTGTTCATCCACACTTTGGTAAAGATTAAAAATAAGAGTATGGTTTCTTATCAAGTATAATATTTTCTGGCCAGCAAAAAACCTTGTTAGTGAACAGTATTATAACTGGCATAACATATAATTATGTTCATCCTCATCCAGAGTGGAATACACCCAGTCTGCTTCAGTACAACAACAAAGCTTAAATCCACTGAACCAGAGGGTTCAGTGGATTAGATATTATGCAGCATATCGTCTTGATTACTTCCAGCCAATAATGGAAATATTGTGGTGTCAAACAAGTGACAGTATAAGGGAACATAGAAAGGTGAGTGCTTGTGGTTTCAATGCGTTGTCTGTTTATGTTTACATTATATTTACAGCATATTTTGTTAATGTATATAACTGACATTATTCATTAGTAACTTTTTGAGCAGTTTCTCTATAAACTGTATTTTCAGAAACCCACTATCAAATGAACAAGAAATTTTATGGACAATATTTTATTTGAAATTTCAATGACATCTATAGGAAAGCCATGGCTGCTGATTCAGGAGGAGTGTGCGATTTTATTCAGCTGGAGCCATTTATACACCAGGTTAGTTTTGTTCAAGTTTCCTCCTATTTTCTGATAATCAAACATGCTAATTTAATCTTTATTCTTCACAAACTTTTTAGAAGAATGGAAATAACATATTTTTTGTTCTTTACTTTACGGAGAGTGAAGAATAATAAAATGAGATGTAGGATACCAAACACTGTCTTTTATACCTTTCCCTTTTAAATGCATTCAACAGCAATGTACTCTGCTCTCTTTGAGATGGCAGTTGATGTTTTTGGATAAATATGTTTACTTGGGCTTTGATCAAAATGTGTTAAAAGTTAAATTTTTTATTCAGTATAGAAGAAAATGTGAAGCAATAGTCAAACACTAAAAGAGAAATATATACCAATTACCATAGAAATGGGTTTAGTTGGGTATTGTAGTTATGTCCAAAGCAAGCAACTGAAGCTATGAGATCAGCATGTTGTCTGTTAATTTCATGTTTACTCTGGCTTTGTTGTTTTGCAGGATGAAAAACTGGAGTTTCAGGAAAGAAAACATGTGACACCTCTATGTGAGACCAGCTAATTCACTTTCAGTGAATATTTGCAGTGCATACCACAGTAGGTATGGTAATTAATTTAATAGCTTAAATTGAATTAAAAGTGCTAATGGTTTGTTACATATCTTGTATAACATCATTAGTGTGGAATAAGAACACGGAAGTAAACTTTCAGAAGTAACTGGGTATAATGGCAGTCATCAAAGCCATCATGAGTACATTATGGACAGAAGCAGTTCATTATTAGAAAATATAACAATGTATATAAACACATGTATGTGCCATATATGATGTTAAAGAAAATACACTTATATAAGCACCTCCATAACACAATTGGAAGAATGACAGTACATTACGCCATTCTCATTGTGGCAAGAGGAATCGTTGGATTTTTTTGAATTGAAGATAAGTTAGCGAACCTCACATGAAGATAGCAGGGTTTTTTCTCCTGGAAACTCGGGTTTTTCACCCTACATACAGATAAATTGGCCTTGAGAAAACACATAATTTACAGACAAAAAATACTAGTGGTGGTGGACAATAGATGACGTTGGTGTAGATGATAATGGTAGTTGTGGTTTGCTGTAGTTGGAGGATTAAGTGGTGGAGACAGAGAGCTGTTCAGTGTGCCCTTTCTCGATGAGTCTTTGGACTTCTTGGAGGTGTTACGTAATAATAATATAATATAAAATGATGGTACAAATGACAGAATTTCATGCCGGCTGGGGCATCGCCCAGTTAAACATGGCCTCCCATTATTTTCGGCAAGGGACCAGGGCGAACAACGAAAAGTCAGCTATGGAAATAAATCCTGAAAAACAGCCCAACTCAATTGCCAGAGTTCAAGATCGGTGTTAAAATTTATTTTTTAATAAATCGGTGTTTATATTTATTTCATCTCTTTATAGAGATGATCTCTGTTCAACAATTATTTTTTTAATTCCGAGTGTGCCTATATATTTATTTATTGCACAAGGGTTCACTCCGATTGGTGCAATGTTACTCTTTTACTATTTCTTTCAGAATCCAAATAATCACTGACTCAAGACCAAAATATAAAATAAACACATTTAATAAAACACAAACAATATATATATATATATATATATATATATATATACACTTCAAACAATATTACATAACTAACTACAAATTTAATTGGATCCAAGGCCTTTTTAAAAATAAACTTACACTTAAGACTAGACTAAACACTTTGTTTGCACAATGACAAAATGTTCATAGCCAGTTTCTTTCTCTGTTAAGGCCCTTTTCCGAAGATATATGACTTTATTCTTCATTTTCACAGGATTCTTTTTCATCACTTATGTAGCACACATCAGTTCTTCCTTACTCAATTCTGTCTTCTTTTTAAGTAGAAATAATAGTTAGATCCAGCGTCCTTAATACAGATAAAACTTCCTAATCAGAGTTTTCTCGAACATTCCTTTAGAACGTAAATAGCAAACTTCTTCTTTTATTCACTAATGTTTATTGACAGTCTTAACTTTTCCACTTTATAAAAGAATTTATACTTCTACGATTCCCCTTTTGGAACCTACTATAAATCTTTCAATTAGCGTTTCCTCCAATATTCCTTTTAAAACGCCTATAGCAATATTTCCCTTTTATTTATCAATACTTTTTCCACTTTAAACTTAATAGTTCCATGATTCCTTTTTCGGAATATACTACTAATTTTCCTCCGACTGTCACATAAAAAACTCAATTTCCTTCGAATCTAAATGTCTGCCAGCCTGTGTTCTAATTTCCTTCTGAACGCTATCTTGTTTACTCTCCCATTGCTTCGATACCGAACTTGTCAGCTGTCAATCACACATCAAACTTCTCGGCAAGCATGCGCACTTCATGAAACTGGTAAGCAAGCAGATAGGTATAATGGCTGGCACGGTGTCTCCGAAGACAAGAGAATGTCTTCATAAAACACAACTTTTGATAATTTTAAACTACAATAAAATTCCTGTAAGTAATACAAATATCAATCTAGTAAGTACATAAATTTTTTAAATGCTTTACGTATCACTTTCACAAAACAATTTCAATAACCATCGCAAGTGCCGACAATGTGTTATAAAATTAAAATTAATAAATATTCTAACATAAACAACTCATAAAAATATTCAGAATTTTAAATTATGATTATTTACATTATTTACACTCTCGGAATCACTGGTTTCAGAATCATCTGATGCTAGAGATGATTCAGAATTTACTATACTTACAAATTTCATTTCTATACTTTTCAAATATTTCATTTAAGCTATTTAAATTATGCCCTAAATCTACAGAATCATCACTATCAGATTCAAATTCTACAGGTTGAGGCTCTTTATCATTACTAACTAACTTAGAGGTATTTTCACATTCCTCTGGTTTATTTAACTCTATATTAACTAATCTATGATATTCTGCTATAATTTCATCAATGTTAGAGTCAGTTTGATTATCATCACTCTTGCATTGTACATTATCTGAATTATGTGTCTTGGGATTTCTAAATTTCCTGCATTAGGGTTTATTTTACCCTAATTTCTTAATTTTCTCCCTTGCTGTGTATTTGTATTTGAATTATGAGCTTTAAAACTATTCCCTTTCGTACTATTTGATTGTGAATGAGATGCACAATTAATAGGAAAAGAACGCTCATCTTTCAATATTCTATTCATATTGTCTCCTAATATAACTAAATTTTTACTCCCCAAAAAGTACTTTTTTAACCTATCAGAGTGTACATTTATAATTTTACTAGGATTTTTAACATCTTGAATCCTAAAATTCACAGGAGAAAATTTCTCTAAAATTCTATATGGACCTAAAGCTTTCCTTCCTAATTTCCCAACCCTTTTTATACTTTTCTTTTTCTCTTTCCTGGTTTTCTTTTTCCTAATGGCTTGTATTTTAAGGCTTGTTTTGGTAATCTTTCTGTTTTCATTCTTTGAACATGTTCCATCCATTTATTTTTATATTTTTTAATTTTTTCTATTAGTGGTTCTTGGTTTAATTCTTTCATAATTTCTTTTGTGATCAAATAAGGTATACTTTGCAGTTTTTCTCATAAACTTCATTTCTGCTGTTGTTAATTTTTGTTTGTCTTTTTGTTTTATTGTCTAGATTTCGCTTCCATACATTAAGACTGGTAGGGCTAATGTATTGTATATTTTTGGTCTGGTCTGTTTTTGAAACTAGGTTCGGTTTAAATATAGAGTTAATTACATTTGTTATTTTTAAATATTTTGCAATTTTTACGTTTATATCTTTCTCATTTTCATATGTGATCGTACATCCTAGGTAGTTAAATGAATTCACCTGTTCTAAGATCTTGTTATCTATTACTATTTTAGTTCTTGCTGGATCTTGTCCTTTAAAGGCCATAGTTTTTGATTTTTCTGTTGATATTATCATATCATAATCTTTGGATATCTCATTTAGATCTAAAATAGCTTTCTGTAGTTTATCATCAGAATTTGTAATTATTATTTGGTCGTTGGCAAAGAGGAGAGTGTTTAAGTTTACTGTAGGAGAAAGTTTAATTCCTTGATGTAAATTTTTATTCCATTTTATTATTATTTAATTTAAGTAGATATTAAAAAGAGTTGCTGAGAGGGGACATCCCTGTCGGACCCCTTGGTTTATCTCTCTCGTATATGATAGCTCGTGATTTAATCTTATTTGTATTTGATTATTTTCATATATACTTGTGATAGCTTTTAGGATATTATTTGGTATTTGTCTTTCTCTTAATATGTTAACTAATATGTTTCTTTTAACTTTGTCAAATGCTTTTTCAAAGTCAATAAATGCAATATCTGTTTCTAAATTGTATTCTCTTCTTTTCTCTATTATTAATTTTATGCAAAAGGCCAGGTCTATACATGATCGTCCTTTTCTAAATCCATTCTGTACTTCTAAAATAAAGTTTTCGGAATATTTCATTAGTTTGCTATTTAAGATTCTGCTATATATTTTGTAACAGGAATTTAGTATACTGATACCTCTATAGTTTTTAGGGTCATTGGTATAAATGACTTATATTTTCTAAAACGATTTATATACTGCCTAGTTTTTTGAGAACTTAATTTACTTATTTCACCTACTAATCTGTGAGTAGTGGAAAATTTATCTACTACTGTTTCAAGATACTCATTTATGTCATTGTATCCTGTATTAGGAATGACTGAAACAAGTTCATTAGGAAAGATTGGATCAAAGCCATATAAAGCAAAAGATGGTTTTTCTTTGATAGCAGAATGAAAAGCAGATCTGCATGCAAATAATGCTTGAGAAAAATATGTGTCCCAATCATTCATTTTAGTGTTTGCTAGATTGGAAAGTATTTGCTTTATATTTTTATTCGGCTTTTCACACATACCATTGCACTGTGGGTGGTAAGGTGTTGTAAAAATCTTCCTAATGTTGAGTAATTTACATAACTGTAACAACAGTTCAGATGTGAAATTTGCTCCTTGATCTGATAGTAAGGTCTGAGGAGTTCCATATCTACAAATAATCATATTCAAAAACTTTCTTGCAATAGTCTCAGTTTGATCCTTCATTGACACTGCTTCAGGAAATCTGGTTAGCATATCTGTAGCTACTAGAATGTGCCTATTGCCTTTTTTAGTAATTGGAAGTAGACTTACCACATCAATAGCCTGAAAAGGTCGTCTAATTGGGATTGGAAATGGTTGTAGTGGAGCTTTTCCTCTAAAAGGGGATCTTATTTGGCATTTATGGTATGATTTGACATATGTGAGTATGTCACTGTTTATACCTTTCCAGATGTAACGATCCTTTATTCTTTCCCAAGTTCTAGAAAATCCTTGGTGTCTTGCCAAGTCTGAATCATGGAAAGTGTACATAATCCAAGGAATCATTTTAGTTGAAGCCAATATTTTCACTTTCAACCTTCCATCTTCCATTTGTCTAGATAAGAGTAACCCATCTTTATCTAAATATAAGTTTTCCAGGCTTAAAAATGTATCCAGTTGCGTTTCACCCTTCAATACTGTTTCATAGATAATTTTAAGTATAGGATCATCTTTCTGAGCTCAGACAATCTCGTCCTTTTCCCAAATTTGTGAACTAGGTTCTTTATTCTTTACAGTCTCAATATTAAGCAGTTGATAGTGTCTTGAGAAACTTCAAGAGACTGCTCTAATTTTCCATTGTCATCTGATGTCCTGTCCAAACAGCATTTTAGTCCATACAAGGATACTGTATTATCAACAAAATTACATGCAAAACCATGACGTTTCAGAAAATCAATTCCAAATATTACTTGTACATTTGGATTTGATGATTCTGTTAATTTGATTTGATTTGATGAACTATTAATGGGTGACAAACTTTCAATGGAAAAAAAGGAATTGAAATAAAAACATTGATTTGCTTATCTGCTGAAATTTCTGAATCAAATATTCCCTTTAATTTAATTGGATAGCTTAAAACTGAAATATCATTTGGAATTAGAGATTTAATTTTGTTAAACAAACTATAATAAATGAGTAAGATATGTGCATCTGTGTCAAGCAAGATTTCACAAAGCACATTTTCAATAAGTCCTTGTAGAACTGTCAAAGGATTATCTCCATTAGCATAAGTAGTTAATGATACATCAAACTCTTTTAGGGTTGCAGCCGTCTTTAGCTTTACCCATGTCTAATAAGTAGTTGAAAGTTTATTTTTCACTTGGTTAGAGTATAATAAATTTAGTTTAATCCTTTATCCAAGTGTGAGCAAACAAAGTTTGCGCCTGAACGTATCTTCAGGACTGGGGTAAGGTGGTACAACACCAGGTCAACTCGTTGCAAAGGTGGAGCATGCTACCAACACTCCTGTCTCAGTATCTCCTATAATGCAAAACACATCTTCTTGCAGATATGTCTAATGTTATGCATTAAGGGAATGGCCACTACCCAGACTAGTTTCGACCTTTATTGAGGTCTCTTCAGTGGGAGCCAGGCCCAAGCTGAGATACCAGGCAGAAGCATTTGCAGGTCATCTCTACCTATAGGAGTTGCCAAATGGTGTGCCACCCTTTTTTAATAAATTACTCTGGATTTAGAGAAAGATGTTGAAAGTTTTTTTTTCACTTGGTTAGAGTATAATAAATTTAGTTTAATCCTTTATCCAAGTGTGAGCAAACAAAGTTTGCGCCTTAACGTATCTTCAGGAATGTTGCGCCTGAACGTTCTGAAGATACGTTCAGGCACAAACTTTGTTTGCTCACACTTGGATAAAGGATTAAACTAAATTTATTATGTCTAATAAGTAGTTTGACATTTCTGTCCTTGCCATATGATATTGGAATAATAATTATTTCCAGATTTACTTTTATCCTCAGATTTCTTATGTTGAAAACAAGATTTATCCCTAACATAACAGTCTTTAGCAAAATGACCAGGTTTACTGCATCTAAAGCATTTTGGAACATATCTCCTTTGAGATGTTTTATTCCTGTCAATACCATTAGATTTACAAAAGAAAGATTGATTATCTATAAGATTCTTGGATATTGTTAAATCAGATATCATCTTAAACAGAAGTTCCTGTCCTTCTACTATTGGTCTCTGTTGTCTTTCTATTTCTTCGCTAAGAAATGTTTTCAGTTCCTCTAATTTTCCCAAATCATGTGATTTTACTTTGGAATCAGATTCTGGAACATTTTCTGTTAGATTTACAGAAATTTCCATAGACTGTTACTTTTTCTTAGCTCCCTTTAATTTTTGAAACTTTCCTTCTCTCACTTTATCTGTAGCCACAATGTTAGGAGAATGAGTTTCATTATACTGAAAAGAGTTTACCTGTTTATTATTTATGGAATCAAATATATCTCTAAGTTTTTCTTACTTTTCCTTAACAAGTTGAAAACACTGTTCAAGATTTTTAACCTTTTTCTTGTATGATGTTTCTTTCAAATTATCTTTAAGGCCATGCCTAAATTGATTGAACAGCAACCATTCTAAAGAGGATTTCTCTTCAGATGAAATATTAAATTTATGAGCAATGCTCCAAAGTCTGTGGTAATATTCTTAAACAGACTCCCTATTACCTTGAATGCACTGATGAATTTTCCAAATGTTAGGCCCTAATTCTCTTACACTTGAAAATTCTGATGTTAGCAAACTTTTAAATGTTGCATACCTCTCAGTAAAGGAGATGTGTTTAAGAATGTTTTGGCTTTGCCCAATAATTTATTACGAAGTATAATTAATAAATGCAAATCTGACCGTTTTCCTAAATCTCTAATTTTTTCAGCATATTTAAGTGATCTCCTGAGAAAGAAGGTATTACTAAAGTTGGATTAATTAACCTAAAAAATTCCTCATCTTTAATTGAAGAAACTTCACTACTAAAATTTCTATCTCCTGTATCCATTTTACTTGAGTCAAGATTTACTTTCTGAATTCTAAAAATAAGTTAAGTCATAACCAATCCTGTCGTTGACTTCGCCATTGTTAATAATTAGTGATTTTTATATAGCGGATATTATCATAATATTAATCCTGTCAACTGTGCCATTGTTAAAATTGGTGTTTATATTTATTTGATCACTTTATAGAGATGATCTCTGTTCAACAATTATGTTTTTAATTCAGAGTGTACCTATATATTTATTTATTGCACAAGGGTTCACTCCGATTGGTGCAATAAATCCTGAAACACAGCCCAATTCAACATCACCAGAGTTCAAGATCAGTACTATCAACATAAGAAGCCTGAATGGCAAAGAAATGGAGCTAGCTGAGGAATTGGATAAGTACCAGATCGACATAATAGGGGTGACTGAAACAAAAAAGACAAAAACTGGTGAGATTTTTCTGAGCAATAAATACAAAATGTTATATTCAAGCAATGACAATCAGGGAAAAGAAGGTGTAGCTATTGAACACAAAATACAAATCTAATCTTCTTGAATGACAAGCAATATGAAGTAGTGATGTGGGCAAATATGAGAATGGGGAACTGGACAATGAGACTTATTTGTGCCTATGGTCCACAGAAGGTTCTACTAAGGTAGAAGTGGAGGACATTTTTTGAGGCTTTAGAGAAAGCGACTGACACAATGAAAAAAGAAAAGCTGGTATTTGTTGGGATTTAAATAGCAGAGTAGGAAATGATTGTCAGATATACAACAATAATTTGGAAAAATTGGAGAAAAGAGCAAAGATAATAATAATGGAAAATACCTGTTGGTCAGGACATGGACTGGTTATTACTAACACAATGTTCCAACATAAAAATGTGCATAAATTCACATGGAGAGAGAAGATGCAAGGAATAAGAAAGTCTCATTGACTACGTTATTGTTGATAGTGATGTTTTCTCCCTGGTCCAGGACACTAGAGTGTACACAGGATTTGAAATTGGAAGTGATCACGATTTAATCTTGAGCAGGATAAAATTGAATTTCATATTAAAAAGAAGAACACTTAAGAAAGTTTTGAAGTGAATAAAAGTTGAGCAGCTTTCTGATGTGAACTGTAGACTAAAATACAAACATTATTCAAGAAAAAAAATGAAAGTGTTTGAGAACGGGAACCAAACCTTGGAGATTCAGTGGGAAATATTGAAGAAAATATTAATTGATTCAACCAGACAGGCATGTGGTGAGGTTGTTTGCAAGGATAGAAAATTCAGAACTCCATGGTGGACATAGGAAGTTAAAGAGGCAGTGAAATAAAATAAGAAAGCATATCAAAAGTTCCTAGCAAATAAGTTAGCTTGTGCTCTTAGAGACTACAGAGACAAATGTAAGAAGCTAAATGCTGTGTAAAATGAGCTAAACAAAAGTCATGGGAAGAATTTGTTTAGTAAGTACATAGAAAATAAATATAAGGAAGGTGGCAAAATATTTTGCAGGGCTGTTGAAAAAGCTCAAAAACGGAGGAAAGAGTGCTGTAAAAGGAAATTAGAGATGATAAATGTAACTTGAAAACTGGAGAAAAAGATATCCTTGATGTATGGAGTAATTACTTTGAAAAATTGCTAAATGAAACAATCAGTGACAGCACAGTGGGAAAAGGAAAAAACTCTGACCAAGCATGCAATCAGGAACCACATATCCATACTCGAAGTAGAGAAAGTGATCAGAAGCCTGCACTGTTGAAAGGCAGCAGGAGTAGATGATATTCGACCAGAAATGCTCAAGTATGGAGGTATGAAAGTCTTACAGGGACTGCACTGCATAGTTCAGAAAGCCTGCACAGAGGTACAAATTCCCAGATGATTGAATTAGAGCTCTCATGTAATCTCATGAAATATCTCTGATAATTACAGAGGTATTTCTCTACTGAGTATTCCTAGTAAGATTTATGCAAGTACACTTGAGAAGGATTGTGGAAGGGAAGCTTGAAGAACAAGCTGGATTCAGGCCAAATAGAGGCTATCAGGATCAGATTTTCACTCTGTGATAGCTGAGGAAATCATGGGAATATAACAAAGATCTATATTTAAGTTTTGTAGATCTGGAAAAGGTGCCAAGCGAGAAACTATTTAAAATGCTACAGTTATATGGTGTCAATTGAACATTATATCAAGCAATACTTAGTCTTTGTTTGAGCTGTAAGTCAGCAGTTAGAATTGAAGGAAGTACAGAGAGATGGTTTAATGTTAAATCTGGTGTGAGACAAGGATGTACATTATCCCCTCTGTTATTCATTATCTATATGGATCACATTATGGAGGAAAGTGGTATTAAACCTGATATCAAAATTGGAGATGTTAATCTCAGCTCTTTACTTTCTGCAGATGATGTTATACTTCTAAATAATTCCAGTACAAGTCTGCAAGATTCTCTGACTCAATTGAATAACTGTTGTAATAGATTTGGCATTAAGGTCAGCAATAACAAAACAAAGACAGTGAAAATAGGCAGAAGCATTGAAAATATCAACTGCATCATGAATGGAGAACCTATAGAACAAGTAAAACATTTCAGCTACTTAGGCATGATTTTTAGTGAAAATGGTAAATTAAATTAAATAAAATGGTAAAGTCTGCACAGTTAGCCTAGTGGCTGTGTTCTTTGCAACCATATGCCTGGGGAAGGAGTGTCCTAGGTTTGATTCCTGTCAGTGATGTGAGGAGCTGAAGGATCTTCCTCAGCCATAGCCAAGTTAGCTGGTCTTGGGCATGGACAGTAGGGTTTTTTCCCCAGTTTATACTGGTGTTTTTCATCCCTCAAAGCAGGCAAACCAGCCTTGAGAACTCAACACTACAGGATATCGGATACTCCGAGGCGTAGGGCTGACCAGGCTACCCTGTGATCGATTTAGGTCCGATGATTAACCGCAAGGTTAAAGAGGGTAAAAGGAAAATGATATGAATGAGAAATATGGAAATAGGCAACAGAATCATAAAGTTGGTATGGTAAGGAAGTCAACTGAATAAATTTATATGGAATAAGAGAGCAATTAGTCAAAACACTAAATTAGCTGTCTACAAGACAGTGTTCAAACTAATTTTAACTTATGGATCTGAGAGCTGGGTTTGAAATAAAACACTTGACCAAAGAGTAGAGACCACAGATATGAGAGTCCTGAGAAAGATCAGAGGCATGAACAGATGGCATTAATGACAATATCATATTAAAACTAGGATATTAGGAAAGAACTTGGCATTGTTGAACTTAGTGGAGAGTAAGATCTTGAATGGAATGTTAGTGTAAATGTGTGAAGAAAATGGAGTGCAGTTTGTGAATGTATGTATTTGCCTAAAACATACATGTTTTAGGCAAAATAAAATAAAGTGTGTATTTTAATCGTCATCACTGTCTTCGTAACGAACATTTTGTAAATGTTATTTATGAGTGGTCAGAAGTTGTCATCACTTGATATCTCTTGGATATCATTTGTATAATTCTCATTGCATTATTTTGGCTGGTTTATTATCAAGAAGTCAGTAATAAGACTTTGTTTACCACTTTACTGCAATTTGTTATTAAGTTCATAATATGGAGCTAAACAAATATCCAGTTGTCTCCTGAATTTTCCGGAGCGCTCCATTGAGGGATCATTATCCGTAAAATAACGTCCTAACTTTCTAGCCAAGTCCAATCCATCTGCTAATTTCTCTTTTATTATTATTATTATTGTTCCGGGAAACTCCAAGGAGTCGACAGACTCATCGAGGGAGGCCCCAACATCACGTCTGGAACAACTATTCAGCATTCACACAGTATCTATCATATCTTGCCTTGAACTCATTCACGGTCGTAGCACCCACAACAGACTGGAAGCTTATTCCACTCATTCATCACTCTCCAAGTAAAAAACCTAGCTCTAATACCCTTGTCAACCATGCTCTTGCCCAGCTTCCATGCATGGCCTCTAGTCCTCCCACCACCAGTCATAAACTTTAAACTGAATTCTTTAACGAAATTCATCACAATCAGATGAAGTCGAAGCAAATGGCAGGACTTTCCCTGCCATTTGCTTCGACTTCATCTATTAATTGTACCAGTTCCTCTTCATTTAAATCTGTTTCCCCCATCAATTAATTCACTAATTTTGTTTTCAACCATATCGCAAAAGCCCTCTATAAGTGACCATTACTATAAAAATAAATTTTTTACATAAAAAATGCATTACATATTGTATGTAACTCACCAGAAAATAAAGTGCTCAGCTTGAGATCAACACTCTTATGATTTTTAATGCACTTTCCTGGCAGAAAACAAAGACAACTTTCAACAATAAACACTTTATATGATAAACAATTGATGTACAATTGTTTACCACATAAACAATTGTACTAAAGGGTATTTCCCCTAATTGCTGCTTATAACTACATGCATGATATGGGCAGATGCAAATTTAACAAATATAAAATTTGATTTTTAATTTGCATGGTGAAAAATATATAAAAAGATGAAGGGTTACTATAATTTGCAGACAGTGTTTTTTTTATCTAAACCGTGTTGTACAAGTACCACATTGAACAAGGATTACTACAATTTGTAGACCGCGTTGTATAATACTGCGTTATAAGAAGTATTATAACGCGGTTACCTGTATTATGTGAACACTGGTTAGAGTGAATCTCTTGCAATGAGTCTTTGACTCCATGGAGATTCCTGAGAAATTATTATAATATGCTTTGGCAAGAATAGTTTATTCATTAATGAATAAATGTCATCACATTTTTGTCCATAACTTATTTTAGAACCTGTGTTTTTACTAAACACATTTTATTGTGTTTTTAATTTTGTAGCAACATGGATTCTCAGATTTGCAGTTCAGAATCTGCAAACTCTTATGAAATGATTTATTACTTTAAGTTTTAAAAAAACTGCACTTAAGAAATACTTGTCATAAATAGATCACTAAAACCACATTGTTTTGGAAAATACACTTCAGTGAAATATCACACTAATAAAAAGGCAATGAATGCATTTTTAAGCAATCCCTGGATGCTGCTGCTTTGGGTTAAGAAGGCAGAAAGATTTTACTGTTTGTGGATAACTGTGTTGCTTATCCATCAAGTCATTCAACATCCAGAAATTGCATGAGCATATTGAAACCACTTGATTTTGGCATCATTAAAGCTTTCAAGAATTTATAGATAGTGGAAATGATGGCATTGTTAAAATCAGTGCATTATAAGTGGTTCATTTTACAGTGGCAGCTTGTGAAGTAACCACTAAAACAATATTCACCAATAATTTTCTTAGCATGTATTTTAGTAAAACAGATGTTCTTACAGCTTTTGGATAGTGCACAATTATACTTTAATCAAGTGAAAAGTAAAATAATATACATAGATACTGATTTAAAAATTACAACTTTTAAATTTTTAACTTAGTATATTAATGACAATAAAACATTTAAATGAGATGGCTGGGCTTTTTCTGCAAAACACTTATTGAAATAAGTGGATGCAATGTTGAGTATATGCAGGACTTTTGCTCAAACATAAATAGTAATATTGATAATTTCTTCTTGCTCCCCTGGAAGAATCTCATGTTCCACAGTTTGAAAACAACTAGTCAAAGGAGAAATATCAGTTTTTTTTTTTTTTAAATCTTAAAAACACATGATAAAGTATCCAATGAAAAGTTATTGAAAATGTAAACTCTATAATGTAAGTGAAATCCCATACCATGTAACATGTGGTTTATTATACTTCTGTTAGATTTAAGTCAGATTTCAAAGATGCCAAGTTGTTGAAACGGGATAGATTTATGTCAGGAGTTTGAAATGTTGTGTGTAGAGGGAGATGGATGAATGATGATGAGTGGCATCTTTGTCTTCCCTGTTGTATATAAATTAGTTTGTCAAGGTAATATGCACAAGATTTCATTAGGTTGAATTATGTGTGGCTAATTTTTCTCTTTATCCTTCTTGTCATCTAATAGGTTGGTGGACATTCATCAATGCTTCAACTCAATGATTCCACTATCTGCAAGCCACTTATCCCTCAAGAACTGAACTTTTATAAATGTGTTCCAGAATCTTTAAAGCCTTTTACATCAGAATTTAAAGGCAAGACTGTATTAGTAATTAGGTTTCAATTTTTAGTTCTCTTAGATTAAGAATCTTGAACATTTTCGTATCTTATGAATTACGTACATTTTTATGAGAATTATTTACAGGATCTCTTTATTTTGTTAAATAATATAGCATTTAACAAAAAGTCCATGCGGTTAGCCTAATGCAGGGGCACACAGAATAAAATAGCACCAAAGATTTGGTGATATTTTAAATAAAGTGAATTTTGTCAGCAAAATATTGCAGTCTTCATCTATGAATCACCAACTTACTTTAGATGCATGGAATGATCTAAATCAATTTTTAAATGATTATAGGTCTGATGAAACTTTCAAAGAAATTGAAGGGCGAATGCTGGTCTTGAAATTCACGCTTGCTCTTGTTATCATTCAGGGAGTGAGAGGCGTGATTGAAGTCTGATTAGCAGAATAATGAATTACTGACATTTAAAACTATATATTTAGAAATTTATGTACATTTAATCATACAAATATGACATTTATTTTACAAATGATATTCTATCTTTTTTTTCAGTTTAGCTACTTGAATACAAATTCTACCTTACGGTTCTTCTTTATGAACTGGTGAATAACATCGTCATAAAAAGTTGATTGTAACTTAATTTTCCCAAGCAACACGCACACTTGTAAAGGCTGGCTGAAGCTCACTGACCAGAGCAACTTTGACTGCGTGTGGCCTTGTGTTTAAGATGATAGAAGGGAGTGGAAATGGCTATGCGCATGCATGAAATCACAGTGCTGCAGCGAGGACATGGAAGCTCCTACAAACGACCAAGCCAAGGTAGCTTTGACTAAACGAGCATCGGCCTTCGATACACAACGCAAAGCTCAATTATTGCCGCGCAAGCTTAAGACGCCTTCTGTCTACAAAAATAAAAGCATAAATGGAATGCTTATAAATGCATGCATTTATTAACAAATAAATATTACTTTTTTCTCAATTAATGAGCTTTTAGAAAGCTAAAATTAATTGCAGCAAAATTTGACCCAGAATCTGTATTTTGTTGTAGTAGACCACTAAGGCGACGTAAAAAGACAACACAATTTTATTACAAACTGAAAAAATAGTAGATCCTTTTCATTTAAAGTGATTTTTTTTCTCTCCATAATAGATCAAATATTACAATCTTTGAAGAAAAGATTTACTTTATTAAAAGAACATATAAATTTCTTTCAGTTTTTGTATTTGTTAAGTACTTCATGAAATAAAGAATATTTATTATCTTGTAAAAAGTTTATTAACTTTAGAAACCGGTCTGGGTAGTGACCTCTCCTAATAATGTAAAGCAGTACTACATCTCCTAGGAGCTGTGTCTTTTTACATTATGAGAAAATATCAAGAATAGTGAGGGAGCTTGCTCCACCTTTGCATGAAGTTGCCTTGGTGTGGCACTACCAAGTAGTCACTTAGGCTTGGATCCGCCGACAGTTCGTCGGCATGAAACATTTAGATCGTAGTTTTCGATCTTAGAGTTTCGCATACTGGCTGAAAAACAATAAGGTATTTTTATCCCCTTTACTTATCAATATCGCCAGAAAAAATAGCCGTTTGGCTTTTCATCTTATACATGATATTATTCGAGAATTTTCATTAATGAAAACTAGAAAAGTTCAATTCACTAAGTGATTTTTCTTTCTGTTCAAATATTTATTTAACTATTTCTTTACCCAATAATGTTTAATATGGTCCTATTTTATATACGTGTAAGTTACTATTATTTATTTACTTTATTTTTTTTTTCAAATTATTTTTGTTGTTTTTGTACCCTTGTATGTTTATTGTTTTTTATACATTTTTTTTTGTAATTTCTGCTTTTTGTTCAATAAACTTATAATTAATATATTTCGTATTTCATTTTAACTCACTGATATGTTTTTATAAAGTGATTTTTTATTGGGGGGAGGGGTATAGGGGTGCCAACTAAAGTTTTGCACACAGGTGGTGGACACAAATCCACTAGGCGCATCCCTGGCCTAGTGGCTTTGCGCTTCACAACCATATGCCTGGGGAAGGAGTGTCCCAGGTTCAATTCCCATCGAAGACATGAGAAACTTGAGGATCTTCCATAGCCAAGTTAGCCAGTCTCGGACGTGGGCAGTAGGGTTTTTTCCGCTAGTTTATCTGGCATTTTTCATCCTGCAAGCAGGCAAACCGGCCCCATGAACATACACTACTACAGTCAAAAATATATCCCCCCCCCCCAGTGGCAGGCTAGGCAACAGGTCGGTTGGGAGTGGTACTAACAAGACGTCGCATCTAAGTAACACGCGGACCCTGCATAGGAAGCGGGAATAATGCGTAGTGAAAGAAGAATATAGCATTTAACACTATTCCTAATAAGAAGAACAGTAAAGTTTCTATATAAATAAAGATGAGAATAATCACTACTACCAAAAGTTTAAATCCAAGCAGTAATTTAATTTAAAAATATGGCAATAAGTTTGTGTTGAAGTTGTCTGCTAGAAACTACACTATCTACCAATAATTGTCCAGACACCCCTGTTTTTGAAGTTATACAACATTCCAGGTTTGTTAATAACATAAAAACTGGTGTACAGATAGTAGGAAGCAGTATTTCATCATAGTAGTTGAATACAGGTGGTATGGCAACACTGCAAGAATTCAGCGACTTTGATAGGTGTGATCACTTGTCGTCACATTGGTGACATATCCATATGTGCTATTGCTGCTCAACTGGAGCATCCAAAATCAACGGTTGGTGGTGTGATCACCAAACAGAGGTGTTCTGGCATCACTAGTGCAGGAAAACACCCAAGGTGGCCATCAAAAATGAGTAACAAGGACAGAAGGGTGTTAAAATGGGTGGTACACAAAATCTGGCTACAATTGGCACAGACCATCTGCGATGCATTCCAGAGCACCAGTAATACCATGGTGAGCACTCATACTATATGAAAAGACTTCCATTTACTGGGTTTCCACAGAAGAGCAGTGACACACCAGCCAAACATCACAACAACGAACAAAGTGGCTCGTCTGGCCTGGTGCAAAGAGCATGTGAACTGGACAATTGATGAGAAAACAGTACTCCGGAATGATGAATCAAGGTTCACCTGTTTCCAGTCTGATGGCAGGGTGTGGTTGTGGAGGCAGCCTGGTAAACGCTTGTTACTACAGTTTGTTGTACCCACAGTAAAGTCTGGTGGTGGTGGAGGAATAATGGTGTAGTATGCATTCAGCTGGTTTGGAGTAGGACCACTGGTCGTTGTCGATGGTTCCATGAAGGCAGCCTAGTACCTTGATACTCTGGATAATCAGGTGCTGCCTATACTGTGCAGTTTTTATGGAATGGACCCATGTTACTAACAAGACGACAGTGTCCCATGTCACAAAGCTGCAGCTGTTATGGAATATATGAAGAGATGGATGTTAAACGACTTTCCTGGCCTGTGCACAGTCCTGACCTCAACCCCCATTGAGGTTCAGAGCAGCATGTCCTCAGTTGCTGAACAATTAATACCAGCAGGTATCAATTGTTCATTATCAATTGTCCCTGTTGCTGAACTCAGTGCTGCTTTGATGGAGGAATGGAGACAAATTTCACCTGATGTCTGCTGCACACATTGGAAAGCCTCTCTGAAAGGGTGGAGGATGTGATCAAAGGCAAATGTGGACATACCCAATATTAGGGTTCACCTGCTGGTATCAATTGTAAATTGACTAAGTGTCCAGACAATTGTTGGTAGATAGTGTATATGATGGGGGGAGGGGACTCCTTATAATTTCTAAGAACTTCCTTAATAGTATGCTGTATCATGCATTATAATAACATAAATACTAAAAGAGAATCAAAGAAGTAGTCTTCTATGGGAAAAGTGTTTGTAAAGATCACAGTTAGCCTCAAGAAATGTAACATAAATGTTGCCTTCAAGCATGGAAAGCAGATCAGAACCTTACTAATATCTACCAAATATCCACATCTATCAGCAAAATACTTGTGCATCTAAAGGGCTCAAATGTTAGTGGTACATTCCATACTTGACCACGATGGTCATTTATTTGAGGTGAGCAAGAAAGAACACTAGGGTTTTTTTTTTTTTTTTTTTTTTTTTCATATTTACCAATACTTGGCAGATTTAGAATACTATAGAAAAGATACACTGGTTTATTGGCTTCAGCCAATAAACTTTAAACATTTTCTATAGAACTTTTTTCTTTCTCATGGTGTACTTACTATTTTCTCTCACTTGATTTGGACATATGCTGGAATGAAGATTTTCAACCTTATAAACATTCTCTGACTAAACTGAATAGCTGATGTAATAGATATGGTATGAAGGTCAGCAATAAAAAGACAAAGACAATGAAAATAGGCAGAATCATTGAAAATGTCAACTGTGTTGTGAATGGAGAACCTGTGGAACAAGTAAAACATTTCAGCTACTTAGGCACAATTTTTACTGAAGATGGTAAACTAAATATAGAAATAGACAACAGAATCAGCAAAGCTGGTATCGTGGGAAGTCAATTGAATAAATTCATATGGAATAAGAAAGAAATTAGTCGGAACACTAAATTAGCTGTATACAAGACTGTGTTCAAACCAATTTTAACTTATGGATCTGAGAGCTGGGTCAGAAGTAAAACACTTGACCAAAGACTAGAGACCGCAGATATGAGAGTCCTGAGAAAGATTAGAGGCGTGAACAGATGGCATCAATGGCAATATCATATTAAAAATGAGGATATTAGGAAAGAACTTGACATTGTCAGCATCCAGGAATGCGTTAGCAGAGCTAATCTCAGATGGTATGGTCACTTAAATAGAATGGGAGAGGAAAGATTAGCAAAACAAGTGTTCTCTGCCAGGTTGGCAGGAAAACGACCCAGAGGAAGACCAAGATATAGGTGGATTGATACGGTACAAAGTGCCTTAGACGATAGAAATATAAGATCTGATAATGTTGGAGTCTTGACAAGTAACAGACTGATTTGGAGGAAAATTGTAGATAGGAAGTTAGTAATGATGTAATTTTTTCATGTAGTACTGTCATATCCTGTACACCCCTTGAGGGTACATGGCAGGAATTTGATGATGATGATGATAAACATTCTCTAATCTTGGTTCTTATTCTTCACTAAATGTGCCAAGGCATTCCAAACAAAAAAATTAATTATATATCTAGACAAAAAATACTCTTTGCTACAGCTCACACTACATTAAAAAAAAAATCAGATAATTAAACTTTGAAAGGACCAAATTTAAAAAACTTGCTACTGTTCAAATGAGGTGTCACATGCTGGAATATGTTGGTTAGATTTTGTGCTATTTATTTAAATTACCCAAATTTTCATTCTAAAAATCAGTGCAGAAGTAGATGTAAAGGAACTGAAGACAGCCACAAGTACTGTGAACTTTCTAACAAAAAGATTTTTCTTACTTCAACATCAGCTAAGCAAGTGCCTGTGCACTATGTATAGATATGTCTGCAGCACAAAGTAAGGATGCTGGTGACAGAGTACTACGAATCTCACTAACTCTGACAGGCCAGCCGAAGTTTTGAAATGACGTAGCTGCAAGTTGGAGATTACAGACAAAAAAAAAATCCTTGAGTGTGATTTTTGCTGTCAACATGCTAATTGTTGACAGCAAAATTGACAACAATCTTTGTGCTAATTGCACAAAGATTGAATCATTTGGTGAATAAATTCCTGATCAATCTCAGCCAGCCATTCTTTTGTCTCCTGTGTATCCCTTCTGTTAAACACTTTCTAAACCTCAGAAAGCACATTGACAGCCTAGAGCAGCAGCTTATTATGCTCTGTAATACTTTCTCACATAAAATCAACACACTAGAAAAAAACTAGAAGAGATTCATAGTCAATGACTCGACATTAACATGTCCACCACTGAAAGCACAAGCAAACTTCACAGTCTCATTGTCATGTTAGTCCAAAACTATATAGAGGTAGAGAATAAAAAATTCAATGCCACTGTAGTGACCTTTCATTCCAAAACAGATGTGACACTAAAAAATAACATCTGCCAGCTCTCTGAATGATGCAAATTGGACCCCAGGAAAATTATCTCTAGTCAAAATGATTTGCAATACACCAGTAACAGATCAACATTCATAACTGCCATGAAAAACATGTCAGAAGGTGGCAGTGCCATGTCACCTATATGAGTCTGAACAGACCTCACCTATGTGCAGTAGGAACAAAATAGAAAATTACAGCAACAACTGAAAGAAAAACAACCCAGTTGAATGGCTTTTGGGAGGATGAAAGATATCTTTAAAGAATGTTCTCTTTAGTTTGAAGGGAGAAAACAACATGGATTCTCCTTTCTTTTATAATTACACCGTGACCAGCATTCATTACGGTAAATTACAGAGACCATGTTAAAGTAATAACTTTAATATAAACCAAGATTATTATCTGACATTTTAACCTTCATATTAAGGTCATCTTGAGTACATTAATACATATGTGTGTATTAATGGTGTTGAACGCTACTGTCCTGTGGTGGAAAAAACTAGGCTAGTCTTGTTATTTATATGAGCTACACTAGCTCATATAAATGATGTTCATGTCCAGATTATTAGTGTGCAGATTGTTATATGAAATAAGAACTGAAATTATTGAAAATGCTAATATTTGAAATTATTGTCTGAATTAGGAGATTGCTGGAGAACTTGAAATAGAAGTTATGTGAATTAATATGTGCAGTTCATATTTTAGGCCATCGTTATTCTTGATTTGGATGGTCGATTAGAATAGCACAGGCTTCTTCAAATTTGCATTGATACAAAGTTTTGGAATAGGTGCCTTTCCAATCAGTTCTGCATGAAGTGACAAGGACTTTGAAAATATGTGGTTTGTGTTTCCTTTTTCCAGATTAGAATCATGTGTCCTGTTTGACCTGTATTATATGGTAGCAGGTGCACTGAATTTAGTTACATCCCTAGAGTAGGTCAGAGGAAGAAAAGGATCCTTGGAAGAGTTAAATAAGTTTTTCGATTTTATAGGTTTAATTTTTTTTTTTTCTCACCAGAAGTCAGGAACAAATTTGATTATTTTGATATATTGTGTGGATTGTACAGTGTGTGTGTGGAAGGTTGAAATGCCTCATAATTGTCTTGGTTTATATTAAATTAATTAGTTGTCTCCATAATTTAGCATAATGAAAGATAGTTATGGGAAAAAATAACTAGCATGGCTCTTCGCATAATCCCTTTAAATCACTGTGGCAGATCACTAACTGCTTCTGGCATTAAGTTCATCAAAGGCATTTAGTATCAGAAAGACAGATAGTATATGTAATATTTTTGAAAAATGTCCATATTGATTTTTTTTAACATCACTAAGTCACAAAAAATCAAAATAAATATAATAAAGATTAAAAGGATATTATTGATCCATTATAGTCAGATAATTTAGAAACTTAGTTTTGACATTTATCAGAGTTTATAAGAATATAACTTTCAGCATAGGAATTACCTTGGATTGACACTACTTAAAAGACATGGACTTTGCTAAGGAGCTCAGATACTTGCCTTTTAAGTTTCACTAGTCTGACAGTTGTTTGAAGCTGTTGGTTCTCATCAGAGACCAGGCAGAAAACTTAGAGGACAAAAACCCTCCATTCATTGCCGGCAAAGGTTGGTCGATTGGTAGAGCCTCTGCTACTAATGGCTCAGTTAAGTAAGTTTGAGCACGGTTAGTAGTTGAAAGGGGACCAATCGTTCGATGCTGTTGGCACACTCTCCCTCGATGAGTCTTTGGACTCCCTGGAGGTGTCAAATAATAATAATAATAATAATAATAATTACCATAGCAATCTTATGTTAGAAATTTGTTATTCATAAATGAACTCTCAGTAGGTGCATAAATAAATTATTGAAATAAAGAGACTTCAATCTGGCATAATAAATTATAGATTAAAAGGAAAACTCTTTAAGATAGAAATTTTTTTTAAAGTTTTTGTCTTATCTGGTTAAAATATTAATGGATTAATGATATCCTTTTAATCTGTAATTTATTATTCCAGTCTGAAGTCTTTTTGGCTCTTTATTTTCATAAAATGTAATAATTTATTAAGCTGTTGATATTTCACTGGGTTTCAAATCAGCATATTCAGATATAAAAACAAAAACGCTCGTTATAGAACAGGGCGGGTGCTAAATATCTAAAATGATTATTACATCTACTAAATTTCTATAATCTTTCTTTTTTAGTTCAAAAATTCTTGGCTACCTTGGCTACCTCTGCAGTTGTATCTTGGCTACCTCTGCAGTTGCTGAGGTGAATGCATGCAAGCAAAATAGAATAATCATACAATTAAGCATTACATTATAATATATATATATTTTTTAATGTATATATATATATATATATATATTTTAATGTATATATATATATATATATTTTAATGTACAGGGTGTTCGGGATAAATTTGACAGTTTCGTAAGGAAAAAGAAAATCTTCTTTGTATCTATTAAATTTAATGAATTGACAAAAAAACATTACAGGCAGAGTTAATTACAATACTATCAACAAGATTTACTCAAAATAACCACCATTAGCATCGATCACAGCTTCAATTCTGCTTCGGAACCTCGAACAAGCTGATGCTACAGTCTCCCTGGGAAGGGCCGCAAAAACTGTTTTAATTTTATCCATTAACTGGGCTTTTGTATTACTGGAAGTGCGATTGGTGTCTTTTTCAACTGCGCCCCATACAAAATAATCCATGGGGTTAAGGTCTGGGGAGTTTGGAGGCCAAACATTTGGACTGGTGAAGTCGTAGAAATTTTCAGACAACCATTTTTGACTTTTCCCAGAGGTGTGGCAAGGGGCCGAATCCTGCTGCCATACATACGGCCTACCATTGGCTACCCTTGTTATCCAGGGCTTGACTACAGTTAGCAACTCCACGAACAAAGCCCGAATTCCAATGCCAGGGTTCTTCAACACCTGTTCCTGCAGATTTGCGAGGAATTCTGCTGTACGAACGCAATCAGATCGTCTGCTAGGGATCTTTCTTCTTGCTACATCCTCGTAGTCACCATTGCAAGTCTCTAGTTCATGCCTGATTGTTTTTACTGTATTCAGGGAGCATTGGGCAGCAGTCGTAATATCCTTATTTTGATGGCGGGCACGAATCATCATGATACAAGTTATTCTCTTCCATGATTCAGGTGGGTTCTAGCTATCCATCCTTTCTGACATCTTGTATATGAATGAAGAAGGGTCCAAACTTTTAAATGAAGAGAAGTGTGTGTTAATACATGTAACTTACGGAAAAATATAATTAATTATAAATATGTCAAATTTATCCCGAACACCCTGTATATATATATATTTTAATGTGTATATATATATATATATATATATATATATATATATTTTAATGTGTGTATATATATATATATATATATATATATATATTTTAATGTGTGTATATATATATATATATATATATATATATATTTTAATGTGTGTATATATATATATATATATATATTTTAATGTGTGTATATATATATATATTTTAATGTGTGTATATATATATATATATATATATATATATATATATTTTAATGTGTGTGTATATATATATATATATATATATATATATATATATATATATATATATATATATATATATATATATATATATATATATATTTTAATGTGTGTATATATATATATATTTTAATGTGTGTATATATATATATATTTTAATGTGTGTGTATATATATATATATATATATATATATATTTTAATGTGTGTGTGTATATATATATATATATATATATATATATTTTTTTTTTTTAATGTGTGTGTGTATATATATATATATATATATATATATATATATATATATATATATTTTAATGTGTGTGTGTATATATATATATATATATATATATATTTTAATGTGTGTGTGTATATATATATATATATATATATATATTTTAATGTGTGTGTATATATATATATATATATATTGTGATATATATATATATATATATATTTTAATGTGTGTATATATATATAAAATATATATATATATATATATTTTTTAATGTGTGTATATATATATAAAATATATATATATATATATATATATTTTTTTTTTTTAATGTGTGTATATATATATATATATATATACAGGGTGTTCGGGATAAATTTGACAGTTTCGTAAGGAAACAGAAAATCTTCTTTGTATCTATTAAATTTAATGAATTGACAAAAAAACTTTACAGGCAGAGTTAATTACAATACTATCAACAAGATTTACTCAAAATAACCACCATTAGCATCGATCACAGCTTCAATTCTGCTTCGGAACCTCGAACAAGCTGATGCTATAGTCTCCCTGGGAAGCTCCGCAAAAACTGTTTTAATTTTATCCATTAACTGGGCTTTTGTATTACTGGGAGTGCGATTGGTGTCTTTTCCAACTGCGCCCCATACAAAATAATCCATGGGGTTAAGGTCTGGGGAGTTTGGAGGCCAAACATTTGGACTGGTGAAGTCTTAGAAATTTTCAGACAACCATTTTTGACTTTTCCCAGAGGTGTGGCAAGGGGCCGAATCCTGCTGCCATACATACGGCCTACCATTGGCTACCCTTGATATCCAGGGCTTGACTACAGTTAGCAACTCCACGAACAAAGCCCGAATTCCAATGCCAGGGTTCTTCAACACCTGTTCCTGCAGATTTGCGAGGAATTCTGCTGTACGAACGCAATCAGATCGTCTGCTAGGGATCTTTCTTCTTGCTACATCCTCGTAGTCACCATTGCAAGTCTCTAGTTCATGCCTGATTGTTTTTACTGTATTCAGGGAGCATTGGGCAGCAGTCGTAATATCCTTATTTTGATGGCGGGCACGAATCATCATGATACAAGTTATTCTCTTCCATGATTCAGGTGGGTTCCAGCTATCCATCCTTTCTGACATCTTATATATGAATGAAGAAGGGTCCAAACTTTTAAATGAAGAGAAGTGTGTGTTAATACATGTAACTTACGGAAAAATATAATTAATTATAAATATGTCAAATTTATCCCGAACACCCTGTATATATATTTTAATGTGTGTATATATATATATATATATATATATATATATTTTAATGTGTGTATATATATATATATATATATATTAATGTATATTCAGGGTGTGCTAGGTGTGCAATGCTTACCCACGGAATAGCAATATCATCAATATTATATTTTTGAATTTATTCCTGTTAAAGACACTCCCCTAATTGTTTCCTTGCTTTGTGTGATTCCTAAAATTAAACACAATATACTAATGCTACATGAAGAGCACATTTTTCGAACTATAAACATTGCATCACATTTGTGTTAATAGCATGGTGCTGCAGTCACAAATACGGACACCTTTGAACAGATGTACAGATGGTGCAGTGAATCAAATTCTAGGTGTTCCAGTAGTTTTAAACCACTTAGATAGCGAGGCTAAGTGTGCTCTGAGACAGTAGTACCCAGAAATCAGTGGCTGTGATTCGTTATTGTGTCAACCAATCCATTGAACATTGTCATTTGTCATGAGTGGCTGTTTTTCTTCTGAGTTTCATCTGTTTTGCGTGTGTGAAGTGTGAGCTAACATGTTTAGGACACCAATACAGACAAGTTTTTAATATATAATTTTCTATAAATAATTTATAACTTTTTGTCCATATTTACAATGGGAAACAGTGTTCATGATCTACTGAATGTCCTGTAGATCATCAACCTGTTTTGTGGATTGTATGATTGTAGTCAGATGAGGTAAGCCTCGTCCTCTTCTTCCAAATTTACTATTATATTTACACTTTTGAGTAATTCAAACATAGCATTCTCTTTCATTATTGTTTTCTAATATATCTTAAAACAAACACATTGTCCCCCACTCTATACAGATTTGGTTACAATTAGTTGATAAATTAAAATATTCAAAGTTATCCTACAATTATTGCATTGGACAAATTGATATGAGCTGATGCACTATGCACTCTTAAAACTTTCATTCATCAATAAAAATGCAATCATATGGTCAAATTGATATGAAATTTGTAGTGCAGGTTGCATAAGCCACAAGACAGCATACCCAACCGAAATGGGCATGGGACTCCACTGATGTGTGTGTATTGCATTTGAATGGTTTTGGTGTCAGATGCTAGGTGAACATATTGTTCAGTGAGAGTTTGGAAGTGTAAAATTGGGGAAACTAGTGATTTTAGTTGGGGGGGGGGAGATTCAATAAGCATGTGTCTCTATCCCTGAGACGAATGAGAATAAGTGCAGGAATGATCTTGCAAAAATAGCCACTCCTGGGATAAATGAGTGTGAGTGCAATAATCACCTTGAACATCTGGTTACAGTTTCCTTGGTTTCGAATCTGAATGCTCTGGCAATGACATCATGTAAAGGTAACTGTAGCCCCAAGGAGATGTTGAAATGCATGTACACAAATGCCTAAACTATCAGAAATACAGGAGAGAGGTTTTTGGCAATGATAAGCTCAACTTGGCAAAACGTTTTCTGCATCAGCAAGACCTGGAAAATAGAGAATGATGTAATTACAGGCAAAAAAATGTAAAGGATATTCTACTTTCAGAAGATGTAGAGGATGAGGAGAGTATTATTAATGATAGCTGAATAACTTCAGCCATCAAAAATAGAAGTTAAGGAGGATTGTAGACCTAAGAGATATGGTTCATTTGAGGCTGACTGGTGAGACATTGGTTTTCCATTGAGAATGCAGCTGAAGGTTTCTATGTTCCTGCCTATTTTCATAGTTTTGGCTTTTTATTTCTGACATTCTGCATATAGATGATGAATAAAAGTGGAAATAATGTGCTTCTTTGTCTTACACCTGATTTTACATCAAACCATCTTCCTGTATTTCCTTCAATTCTAACTGCTGACTTATAACTTAACTATAGACTATGCATTGCTCTGTATAATGTTCCATTTACACCATATAATTGTAACGTTTTGAAAAGCTTTTCCCTGGACACCTTGTTTTATGCCTTTTCCAGATCTGCAAAACTTAAGTACAAATCCTTGTCATATTCCCATGATTACTCACCTATTTGTCATAATGTGAAAATCTAATCCTGACAACCTCTATTTGCCCTGAATCCAGCTTGTTCTTCTCCCAGTTTCTCTTCCACAAATTTTTTTAACATCTTTTCGAATATCTTTGCACAAATCTTACCTGGAATACTTGCAGAAATTCCTCTGTAATTCTCACATTCAGCTTAATTCATTTTTTATTCTTTTTCATCTTAATTGTATGGTGATGGGTTGAGTCCCCTTTGTACAGTCTGTCTCAAAATGTTTCTATTTCTAGTCTTCTTGAACATATATTGAAGCTAGGGAATTTTTTTTTTTTTTATAGATGGGAACTATTGGAGCTCTGCTCCAATCATCTGGAATTTAACCTTCAGACCAGACCCTCTGAATTATGCAGTGTAGCTGCTGCAAAACATTTATTCCTCCATATTCCATCCATTTCTGGTCAAATATCATCTACCTCAGCTGTCTTTCTACATTTTTTTGGCAACTTTTCCTATCTCAAGTATTGATATGTACACCTGTTTTCATTCCTGTTAAAAATGTTCTACTACTCTTCTGTCACTGCTTGTTTCATTTAAGTCTCTCAGAGTAATTACTCCAGACATCTAGGATATCCTTATCTTCAGTTTTCATGTCACCTGTATCACCTTTGACAGTACTCTTTCCTCCATTTCTAAGTATTTTGAACAGCCCTCAGAACACTTGCCACCTTCTTGATATTTACTTTCTATATTCTCCGAAGTCTTCCCATGCTACTCTTACACATGACTTAGCTCTGTTATTTTTATCTGTATTCTTTCAGGGCATCTGCCAAATTATTTCCTACAAAAACATTTGGTATGCTCACTTATTTTCTTGGGCTGCAACTTTTTTACTTCTTGGTTTTTATCCCTGCAGAACTTCATCATATTCTTCCTTGCTGAATTAATCAGTTTGCCACTGAGACTCCAAGATTTGATTCTTGTTTTCGAACCATTTCATTCTTTCTTCAATGATGTTTGTATAGTTGAGTCTACAGATACCTGTAATAGCAGCTAGACTTAAATTCTTTTTAAAGCTTTCTTGCTGTTCTTTTCAATGTGATATTCATTTTTATTCTACTTAAAACAAAGCGATGGTCACTTCAGTTTTCAAATCCTCTGTACACACTTGTATTGGGAACCAACATGAAAATATCACTATCAACAATAACATAGTTGATGAGGCTTTTCTCCATTGGAATACTATGTTGGAACATAGCATTACAACATCTATATCTTGAGTAGAAATCTAGCAGATACTATTATTAGCTTTTCCCTTTTCTTCAAATTTTCCTAGAACATTTCTACATGCCTGATGGATTCACTTCCTATGTTGATGTTTAAATCTCCCAAAAGTACCACTTTTTCCATTTTCTTTGTCAGCTGCCTGCTCTAATGACTCGAAAAATTCATTCACTTCTTCCTTAAGAGAACCTACTGTGGGATCATAGGCACAAATAAGTTTCGTTGTCCATTTTCCCTTTTAATATAAATTGATAATTGCAAGTGCATTTTATGAATAAAAAAGAAAAAGTAAGTTATACGTGGAGATCTTGCTAAGTTTGCTAACTCATCTTGAAACTGCCTTCAAGTCAAGAAGTTTATTCTTCGTATTTGGTGTTGAATGCTATTGCTACTCCTTTCTTTCCTTGATCATTACTGTGTAAATATAACATTCTAGACTTATTATTTAGTAAGATCTCATCTGTTTTTGTCTTCTTTGTCTCAGTAATTCCAATGACGTCCATGTGGTACTTTTCCGATTCTTCAAGTTCGATTTCCTGTCCAATAATGCTCCTTACATTGATAGTTCTTATCTTCTGTTGTTGGGTTTGTTCTTCTTCTTCCAAACATTGAGCTTGTATATGTTTTGGTAGCTAACTTTTCACTGCTTGACCTGGCTCTATAACAAAAAGAGTGTGGGCCTTGTTTAACTGGGCGAAGCCCCAGTCAGCATGAAATCTGATACCAGAAATGTACATATTTCTGGTTGCAACCAATAGAGAGTATGATTTTTGTACCATCTTTTGTTCAATACCAGTGGGCACTTGCTAATAGGACGCACCATATAAAGGTGAGAAGTGGACAATAGGTCAGAAGTCCCAGTTGGTTTGCCAATTCCTATAAAGGTGATGTGAAGGTCTCCACCCAGTTATTTTGCTTTGACAATTAAATGACCCAATATCATTAATATACAAATTGATATACATTAATGTATTGATGCAATAAATTCATTAATGTATAAAATTATACATATACATTAATATACATACTACTCAACAATGGCTGCAATACAGACCCCTATGGCACACCTCTAGTGACTTTCCTCTTTTGGGATACTGCTTCCCCATATACAACTTTCTGATACCTATTGGACAGCCAGTCACTGATCTGACTCACTAGTCTGTTATCCAATCCCATCCATTTCAGTTTATACACTGGTGTCCAAAAGCTAAGGACGAACTACATTTTTACCTGTATATAAAAAAAAAAATATTTCACGACTACAGCCAAATGTGGACATAAATTTATTGCCAGCATATTAATAAATTATATTACACAAAAAATGTTATAAATTTTGAACAAATTAAATTGCAATATGTTTCTGACAAAAGTTACAAATTTCCTAAGGATGTAGTTAAGGGATAAATGTACAGTGTTTATAGAAAACTATGCAGAGAGACATTTCAGCATGGAACTTGTCCCCCCCCCCCCAAACTGTGATGCAGCTCTCACAATGTCGTACCATGCTTAGCACCGAGTGATTCAGGAGTTTTTGAGGTTAACTGGCCCACTGCTCCTTCAGAGCAAGGATAATGGCTTGTTTGTGTTCTGGAGGGGAGGGATTTCAAACAGCAATGCATCTCCCTATTGCTTACCAAACATGTTCATGGGATTGAGATTTGGGGAGCATGCTGGCCACTCAATTCGATTAATATCTTCAGTCTCTAGAAGTAGCTCAATTGTTCTTTGTATGATGTGGTGTGGCATTGTGATCCATAAAAATTAATTCTTCACCTACAGTGCTATGGAACAATCGAACACAATGTTGAAGAACTTCTTGCAATATCATTCACCAGTCATGGTCGCTTTTTCCAGCACTTGTAGCCCAGTGTGACCATTAAGCATAATACCTCCCCACACCATGACCCTGGCACTGTTGTGAAAGACAGAATTCACGACTGAGTGGATAGGAATATGATACTCTATAAGGTACAGCATGCTTTTGTGAAGGGTAAATCTTGCCTTAGTAATTTGCTTACTTTTTATAATCAAGTGACAGTGGAGTTGAATAAGGGAAATAACTACTCAGTGATATTGCTAGGCTTTTCAAAAGCATTTGACAAGATTCCACATAGAACTCTGTTGCATAAATTGGAGCAAATGTGGATGGATATGAATCTGGTAACTTGGATTTGAGGATGGCTGATGGAGAGATATCAAACAGTGGTTTATGGAGGAGTTCAGTCTATGAGAAGACAAGTGACCAGTGGTGTACCACAGGACTTGATACTTGATCTGCTGTTGTTTGTTTAATTTGTATATCAATGATGTAAGAAATGATTTGGCAGAAAATATTCTGTTGTTTGCTGACAATGCTAAACTGGAAAGAGCAATGGTAAATGAAGGTGATGCAGAGATCCTGCAGGAAGATTTAAACAAACCAGCAGTATGGGAAAAGGTAAAGGAGATTAGCAGGTGTGTACTATATTGATTAAACTGAACTGCAGAAAACTGATGAGGCCAAGGATTTGAGGTTTAGAGGAAATATTGGCAAAGTGACCGAAACAGCACATCACATTATGCATTTGTTGAAGAACACACTAATGATCAGTGATAGAGTGATTATTATTCCTCTGTACAAGGCTTTAATAAGGCCACATCTGGATTCTGTGTGGATAAAGTGTTGGAGAAGATGCAGAGGCGTGTGACAAAGATGTTGTAGGTCTGTGGAATGCTCCTTATGAGTATAGAGTGATTGTCTGTAGGTTTTAAAAATTAGCTTATAGGAAAAAAAGAGAGTCATGATAAGAGCATTTAAGTTATTAAATGGGTTTTATAGGATTGATGCTGAAGATTTTTTTTTTTTCAGTACATGGCAAGAAGGAAGAGAACCAGGGGTTACCAGTGGAAGTTGTGTAAGGGTGTGGTTAGCAAGGGTCTTAGGACTAGATTTTTTGCTTGGAGGGTGGTGAATGGGTGGAATGTGTTGCCGGCAGTGGTTGTAAGTGCTTTAAGTGAATGAGTTTTTAAGATGTATGGTAGATGTTGTGTGAATGGATGAATCTTCCATGATGAGTCTTCGGACTCCATGGAGGTATCTGTATTATAATAATATATTTGCATTCAGAAGCAGAAGCACAGCTACTATGTATTGGACCATTCCGAGTGAAATCACAGGGGCTGAATCTGTATAATTTTTGATGTTGATTAAAATGAGTTAGTTACAAATCCTTTATATGGGAAATGTTTTTTTTAATTAATATTACTAATTATGGCAGTCCATTCTTATACTATGCATCCCCATAATTTTCGCAATGTTGACGGGTTTTTAGAAGTAATTGCAGCTTATTTTCAGATTTTCCAGTTTCTATTTTTTTTTTTTTCCTTTTCATATGTAAAACTGATTATAGCAAAGTTTTCCTTTCTATTATACTTAAAAATCAGTAACAACAATAATTCTTGCATTAAAAAATTATACCGAATAATTTTTTCCATCTGCAGGCCACCATTTCATGAAAGAGTGAATACTTATTTCTTGATTTAATTATAGGAATAATTGAAGTGAACTTTACAGAAGACAGTGATGGTTATTTAAGTTTAACAGCTTTTACTCCGGAAAGTTCTAAATTGCACTTTCAGAAGCACCAGGCTTCAAGGCAAAATAAAAATGGAGCAAATAAAACAAATTATAGGTATGTTTTCTACAGTTTTATTTCTATTAGAAAATGATAGGAATAAATTAGTGCATGCATGCACATACACACACTTATAATGAATTATTTGAACATGATTCCTTATGATTATTGTAGATAAGAATTATAAATAAATTACCTATTAACAAGATCATAAAAGTTACAGAGAGATGGCTGGCTTAATTACTTAAATAATTTTAATTATTGTATTTTTTTTTTTTTTTATTATTTATTATGTATTATAAATATCTTTTACTAGCAAAGTTCAGTTTATCATGAATTCTATGTATGCTTTTTAGTAAATGATTTTTACTATGATGGTGGTGGTATCAACAATGTGATACCACTATCTTGCTTATTAAAGCCCAAATTAACATAGGTTAAAAAAAGAAAAAAAAGGGTCTCCAGATCAGGATTCTTTGGTCCACCACAATACTAATATTATCATCCTCTTCATGGAGTCAGCAGACTGATCATGGAAGGTTCATTCAAATGACAACATGTTTATCATACTGAATTTTAAAATCTTTAACAATCCCTGCATTAACAACATATTCTAGTTATGTGTTTCATTCACTCACAATTCTCTATGTAAAAAAATCTACTCTTCACCACACTGTTACACAGCTTCCAGGGATGGCCTCTGTTTCTTCTCCTCTTGCCTTAGTAATTTGACAAGAAGGCAAGAGATTATATCCCCTCTGTATTAATTTGATAAACTTCCCTCACTAACTTAAATGTAACTTAAACGTCTCTATCATATCATATCACCTCTTTTCCTCCTATCCACTAAATCTCTAATCCACATTCCAGAGCCCTGACATTGTCTTAGTTATTCATCTCTGGATCTTCTTGAATGTTTCCACGTCACAATGAAAACCAGGTGGCTAAATTTGAGCATAATAGTCAAAGTGTGTACTGACCAGTGCTTTAAACAGCAGCACAACCACCTCCTTATCCCAGTATGTTAATGTACTTCTTCTCCTTATCATAGTGGCAGTATGATATGCAACATTTGCAATATGTTATTTGAACTTCAGTCTGTCCACTACCACTCCCATTCTCAAATCTCATCCACTTTCTGTAAAAAGTGCAAATGTCCAGATGAGGATAGGTTGGATAGCCATGAGGATGGGGAGAGATGATATTACAATGATCATGCTCATTAGCAGTACCAGCTTACCAATTCAGATTACTAGCTGGTCTAGAAAGTGACTCTTCCAAGGACAACAGCAGGTGAATCTTCACTTGCACTTGCTCTTGGAAGTACTGTATTAACATATTCTGCGTACATTTATGGTCAGACTATACTCCTATGGCATACTGATTATGTTAAACCTTACAAAATTGAAACCTCTTTGAATACTTTGGGCTTTGCCCCAGGCTTTGTGCTTCGTAACCATATGCCTGGGGAAGGAGTGTTCTAGGTTCGATTCCCATTGACGACATGAGGAGCTTAAGGAACTTCCTCAGCCATAGCCAAGTTAGCCGGTCTTGGGTGTGGACAGCAGGGTTTTTTTTCCACCAGTTTATCTGAGGTTTTTCATCCCTCAAAGCAGGCAAACCATCCCCGTGAATACACGCTTCGATAGACATGGGATACTACTGGGAATAAGGAGCAACCAACCTATTCTGCGGGATTATTGGTTATGGAAGCTTACACGGTGAAATATGTAGGCCTGTGCGAAAGCATAACATACGATGATGATGTAAATACTTATTAAATTAGTTATTTTATTCCTGTGTCTAGTAGTTTATTCTAGAAATTTGAGCATGTCAGCAGCCATAGGTTCATTAGATAGAAAAATATCATTATTTTAAATCGTTACATATGATTTATAATCGTGTGATGTAGCTGCATGTGTAATTCACTTGAATAGAGAGAAAGCAAAAGTGCAATTGTTGTTGTTTTTTTAATCGCACTTATGAAACGTTATAAGTCTAAAGTGCATTAGTACTGTTTCCAAGTAGGTAATAATTTGCAAGCCCAGCTCTCGATTAAAAATTGCGGCAGTCCCACAATAGACACTGAATGGTTTCAGAATACAAGAGTAGGCAGGGGATTGGAAATAGAAAATAATCACCATTCAGTTAAAAAATTAGAGATAGAAGATATGGATAAATATTTCATACGTGTGAAAATTTTGCCTTAATATTGGAGGCGTCTTATACACAGTTAATTAATACAGCACAATTAAAATACAAGCAACAGAAGAATTTTAAAATGCAAGTGAGACTACAGTTAAAAGTCCTAAACTTTAATAAAAAAAAAAATTAAAAAAACATACATATAAATGTACGTAATAAAAATTAAGGATCATTAGAGAAGTCATACAGTAATATTTCCAATGGGAGAAAATAACCAAAGGCAATCAGATTTGTTCAAATTTGGATAATGTCAAGAAATCTCTCAACTTTATGTACAATCCATAGCAATCTGTTCTTGTGTAGGAGTTCAGTTCTCTTCCACAAGGCTGTGCTTAGCAGAGATGGCTGTGTTCAGCAAAGCCAAATTGCTCAGCTTTATGCTACTGAATATAAATGTTTTTCAGAACAGACAGTAGCAAATTTACTTGATTGATTGAAATAAGACAGGCCACAAGAGCAAGGAATCAGGTCGATTCCTTTCCTAACAGGAATGCTGAGTGGAGACAACAACAACGATACAACAGTGTTGAGAAGACTCAGAGCTTCAGCAATATGCTCAGTGTTCCTGTAATATAAGGAGGAAGAATATGAGAGATTTCTTCTTGAGACAGGCAGGAAGCCTAAAATTAATCTGTTACATACATCTTCAAGGCCCACTCTTCCTACTTGGGTTGTGGGGGCAAAAGCTGCAAGAGGAACTTCCAATGGTCATGATCCTCTGCCACCAAGTTCTGGTGGGATTCCCAAACGTGTCCACCCAAGGTTTTGGATATAATCTATCCAGCGAGTCCTTGGCCTCCCACCCTCTGGCTTGGCAAAGAGGGCCTGCTGAGGGAGCCTCTCTTGTGGCATTCTGACCAGGTGCCCGTACCAGCGTAACTGTGATCTCTCACCACGGAGAAGCAGCGTTTGAGTATTGAGGGTTTCCCGAATTGCAGAGCTTCTGACTCTGTCGAGTTTTGTCAGCCCCGCAACCCCCTCGAAGGAACCTCATTTCAGCCGCTTGGATTCGTGTCCGCATTCTTTCGGTTATTACCCAACTTTCATGACCATAGGTGAGGATGGGGACATAGACTGTATTGAAGACAGCCAGCTTTGTCTTCTGGCTTAACTCCCGCTTCAATACTACTAAACGGCCAAGCTCCCGCAATATTGAGCTTGCTAAGCCAATTCGAGTATCTAGCTCTACGTCCCATTTTCCATCATTCGTGAATATGGACCCAAGGTATTTAAACTTCTCCACCTGTCTCATTGGGACTCCACTTACATTTAGAGTGCACTGGGATGGTTGTCTTGAGACCACAAATATTTCATTTTTGGCCACACTGATCTTCATTCCAGCGTCTGCACAAACAGCTACAAACCTATCCAGGGTCCGCTGGAGGTCATCTGTGGAAGAGCTAAGCAGAACTAGGTCATCTGCAAAAAGCAGACGTCCAATGCTACATTTTCCAATTCTGACACACTTACTGCCTCGGCTGTGTCTATCGATCCAGTCCATAAATATTATGAAAAGGAGGGGTGACAGAACACACCCTTGGCGGAGGCCAACAGAGACCGTGAAAGGTTCAGACTTTGTGCTGTTTACCCTGACACAAAACTCTGGGCATTCATACAGGGACTTGATGGCAGCTAATAATTGACCATCCACTCCATACTCCTGTACTGCTTGCCAAAGCTTATCCCGAGGAACCCGGTCATATGCCTTCTCCAAGTCCACAAAACATGTATAGACATTCTTGGCATATTCCCAAGATTTCTCAAAGACTTGCCTTAAAGTGAAGATTTGGTCAGTTGTGCTTCTACCAGAACGAAAGCCACATTGTTCTTCCTGGAACTTTGACTCAACTATGCTCCTGCACCGTCTTTCCAAGCACTTAGCATACACTTTCCCAGGTAGGCTGAGCAGAGAGATGCCACGATAGTTACTGCAATCCTTCTGGTCTCCCTTCTTAAAGACTGGTATTATTATGCCTGTCTGCCATTGCTTTGGTGCTCACCCAGATATCCAAGCAGCCTGACACACTCGAGTCAGGCTGCTTGGATAGAGAACACCATCTCGATTTAAGGCTTTTAGCATTTCGGGCCGAATTTTATCATCGCCAGCAGCCTTGCTTGATTTTAGCGATTTTATTGCTAAATGGACCTCTTCTGCTGTGAGACTAGTCATTGCCCCGATCTGCACCTCTTGGATGTCCACAACTGCTGGGCCACCCGGGTTAAGAAGGCTCTCAAAGTATTCCCTCCATCTGTGGAGGATATCCTTCTCGGTTGTTAAAAGTGCACCATCAGAGGCCTTAATTACCCTTGCTGTGCACGATTTCCTCCCTCGAAGGCGGCGGATGGTCTGCCAGAATACTTTGTTTGCATTTGCATAGGATGAATCTAATCTTTCTCCAAAGGATTCCCAAGCCTTCTGCTTTGCTGTCTTTACTGCCTTAGCAGCAGCTTTTCGTGCCTCAGCATACTGCAAACGCATCTCAGGTGACCTGACTCTAAGCCATGTTAGGTAGGACTCCTTTTTTGCCCGGACAATTTTTTGGACTTCTTGGTTCCACCAAGGTGTCCTTTTCTCACTGCCCGTTGCCACGCCGAGCCGCTTTCTGCCACACCATGAGAGTGCAGAGGCAGTGACAGCTGTTCTGAACAGCTTCCATTCCTCCTCAACATCTGCAGTATGCTTGGGAATCTCTTTGAACCTGGAGGAAATGTCATCTGCAAAATTCTTCCTCACAGCCTCATTTTCCAATGTCTCCCATTTCACACGGTATAGCTGCTTAGGCCTACCAGCGTTGATGGTAGCATCTGGTTTCTGAAGCCGTAGAGTGCACACAACAAGGTGGTGGTCAGTTGACAATTCTGCCCCTCTTCTCACATGAATGTCCAACTCTGAGGAAAATAGGTCTGCTGAGACTATAAAGAAGTCAATCAGAGACCTTTCTTCTAGTGTATCCCTGTACCAGGTATACTTATGGACTTCTCGGTGCTGGAAGAAGGTATTCATTATGGACAAGCTGTTAATACAGCAGAAGTCCAATAATTTCAACCCATTTGCGTTAAGGTCAGACGCGCCGCTCCTCCCAACCACACCCCTCCATGTCTGGTCATCTGTTCCGACATGTGCATTGAAGTCACCCATTAGCAGGACTGATTCCATGTCTGCCACCCTGTCAAAAGCAGCATCCACTTTCTCTAGGAAGGCAGAGTATTCTGACTCCAGATTAGGTGGTGCATAAGCGTGCACCACAGCCAAATCATGGTTTTTCATCTGAAGCCTTAATACACATACCGTCCCCCCCCCCCCCCAATGGAATCCACTCAGCAACACAGTCTGACAGCTGGGGGCTTGTGAGTATCCCCACACCCGCCTGAGCAGACATTGTTGGGCTCACACCAGAGTAGTAGAGCTTCCACCCCTTATCCAGGTCGACAGTTCCAGAGCCTCTCCTCTTGGTTGAAGAAAGCCCGAATAAGTCTAGCCGGTAGCGCTTGGCTTCCTCAACCAGTTCCAACTCCTTCCCTGTCAGAGAGAAGATGTTCCAGTTGCCTAAAGCCATAGTCTGGTGCCGTTGTCGTTGCCATTTCCGTCCTTTTGCAGAACCATTTCTTTGCGCTGCCCCTAAACACCTCCCCTAATGGGTAGTGGGCCCATTGATGAAGTTTCCTTTAGCAGAGTGCTGAGGAGTGGTGTCTAAGGGAGACTGTAACATATTTTTCGAACGGGTCCCTCTGCCTAAAACCCGAACGCGTCCCTTGGTAACCCGCGCAACGGACGATGCGGTATGAACATTTTTTGATGGCCTGATCATGTTACGGTGTTTGATAATGTCCTGTTAGCACAAGACGGAATGACATAGAAAAATAGGAAAGATTCCCCTTGAATACTCTAATAGCATTCGGGGGAAGGAGCAAGAAAAGAAGAAAGAAAGAATCAAGGGAGGAAGAGGAGGGACCAGTCTACAGATAATATAACAGATGTATATTACATGAAGTAAGGCATGGTCCAGCATCAGGTACCTCGGGTTTGCCACACCCGTACTCACTAAAGTGAGCAACTGAGGATAATCTGTTACTTCTATTTTAATTTATTCTATTAATCAGTTGTTACCGAAGATTCTTTTGATACAAAGGTGAACTTTTTGTATCTATTAAATATTTATCCACCTTAGTCTCATCATCATTATCAAATTTCTGACATGTATCCTCAAGGGGGTGTACAAGATATTACGATAGTACTACATGAAGAACTTACTTCACCACTACTTCCTATCTACAGTTTTCCTACAAATCAATCTGTTACCTGTCAAGACATTATCAGATCTTATATTTCTGCCTTCTAAGGCACTTTTTACTGTATCAATCCACCTATATCTTGGTCTTCCTCGGGGTCTTTTTTTCCTGCCAACTTCTTTTCCTTCACTTCCTCTTTAACTTCCTGTGTCTACCATGGAGTTCTTTTTTTTTTTTTTTCTATCCTTGCAGACAACCTCACCACATGGTTCTCTGGCTGAATCAGTGTTTTCTTCAGGACTTGCCACTGAATCTCCAAGGTTTGGTTCCTGTTCTCAAACTCTTTCATTTTTTCTTGAATATGTTTGTGTATTTTAGTCTACGGTTCACATCTGAGAGCTGCTCAACATTCATTTACTTTAAAACTATCTTATGTGTTCTTATTTTCAATATGATATTTAATTTTATCCTGCTCAAGACTAAATGGTGATCACTTCCAATTTCAAATCCTCTGTACACTCTAGTGTCCTGCACTAGTGGGAAAACATCACTATCAACAATAACATAGTCAATGATACTTTTATTATTCCTTGCCTCTTCTCTCCATGTGAATTTGTGCACATTTTTTTATGTTGGAATATTGTGTTAGTAATAACCAGGCCATGTCCTGAGCAGAAATCCAACAGGTATTTGCCATTATTATTATCTTTGCTCTTTTCTCCAAATTTTGTTGTATATCTGACAATCATTTCCTACTCTGCTATTTAAATCCCAACAAATACCAACTTTTCTTTTTTCATTGTGTCAGTTGCTTTCTCTAAAGCCTCAAAAAATTTTCTCCATTTCTACCTTAGTAGAACCTTTGGACCATAGGCACAAATAGGTCTCATTGTCGTGATTACTAAATAACTTAAGGAATCCACAACTTACACTAGAATATAAATTAAATTAAACTTTAATATATATTTCCAATATTTCGGCAACGTCACATTGCCATCTTCAAAGGAACTTAAGATAAAGACACGTGCACGCAGGCACTACACACAGTAAATGAGGACAAAGCGAGGAAGCTATTGTTTCTCCTAAAAGTCCTGATGGTGCCCCTAGCGGACTATGTAGTTATTCCTGGCCATTGGGCTAAAGGTCTCCTGATGTACATCTCCCAAATTTGGGGCAATCTCATTCATGGAATCAGCCTCAGCCCTAAGAAACATGCCAAACCTCAACAAATTTGGTTGCATGAGACTGCCCCAAATTTGGGAGACATACATCAGGAGACCTTCAGCCCCAATGGCCAGGAATAACTACATAGCCCACTAGGGGGCACCATCAGGACTTTTAGGAGAAACAATAGCTTCCTCGCTTTGTCCTCATTTACTGTGTGTAGTGCCTGCGTGCACGTGTCTTTATCTTAAGTTCCTTTGAAGATGGCAATGTGACGTTGCCGAAATATTGGAAATATATATTAAAGTTTAATTTAATTTATATTCTAGTGTAAGTTGTGGATTCCTTAAGTTATTTAGTAGTCATATATAACCAATGTATAAGCCTTTCTACGAGAAAGTCTCATTGTCCAGTTCCCCATTCCGATATTTGCCCACATCACTCTACTTGTATATTACCTGCCATTTAAGAAGATTAACTTTGTATTTAGTGATCAGTAGCTACTCCTTTTCCCTGATTGTTATTGCATGAATATAACATTTTGTATTTATTGCTCAGAAAGATCTCACCAATTTTCATCTTTGTTGTTTCAGCCACCCCCTATTATGTCGATGTAGTACTTATCCAATTCCTCAGCCAGCTCATTTCTTTGACATTCAGGCTTCTTTTGTTGATAGTACCGATCTTGAACACTGGTGATGTTGAATTGGGGAGGGGTGTTTCAGGATTTGTTCCAGTAGCTGACTTTTCACTGTTCGACCTGGTTTCTTGGCATAAACAATGGGGGCCTTGTTTATTCAGGCAATTCCCTAGCCAGCATGGAATTCTGTCATGTTGTACTATCATTTTATTTGTGGTTTAAGCCAATAAGAATGCAAGTTGGTTGGCTAAATTCCAAATTGCCAGCTCATCCTCATTCGTTCAGCATCCAGGTAGATACCTAATAGGGTGCACCATGAGAATATAGAAGTTTTCAAAGTGTTCTGGAGGGTATTGAATAAGCTTAAAAATGGAGAAAAGAGTATACTTTAAACAGAATTGGAGATGATAAGGATGACATGAACTAATGATATTCTAGATGTCTGGAGTAAATTATTTTGAAAGATTGCTGAGAGAAATAAGAAGTGACAGAAATGTGGTAGAAAATACTCAAGAGGAATGCATTCAGGACTCCCATCTCACTTCGATTAATCCTCATCTGTCCATGACCAGTTGAGTCCCCTGCTTAGGAGGTGTAGGCAATTAATGCAGTCGGCTTGCCATTCTTCCAGTATCCCAAAAGTGAGTATTTTATTTCTGTAGATATGGGTGTTCACAGGGTTGGTTTGCCTGTTTTAAGGGATGAAAAACCAGAGTTTCTAGGAGAAAAAAACCTTCCACCTCTATATGAGACTGGCTATCTGATTTGAATGTTGATAAAGGTTCCTCACGCCATAAACGGGATTCTAATCTTGGTCTTTCCAGCCAAAGGGCTTGTCTATACAATCTGAGCTATAGAAGCTCCAATCAGGATTATATAAATTAATATTTGTAAGGACAAAAAAAAAAAATAAATAAATAAATAACCTAAAATGTGAAAAAGCATCTAAAGCAGATGATATTTAACCAGAAATACTCAAATATTGAATTATAAAAGTTTTACAGTGGCTATGTTGCATAATTCAGATGGGCTGGTCACAGAATCAAATTCCAAATGATTGTATTATAGAGCAATCATAGGACCCATATATAAAAAAAGGGAAATTAAACTCCTCTGTGAGAATTACAGAGGAATATTCCTGTGGAAAATTCCTCTGTTCCACCATGTGAAAGAACTCCTCCGTGTAACTACCTCTCCACAGTTTAAAAGTCCCAATCATATCACCTCTCATTCTTCTATCTACCAAACTCTGCAGGTCCTCATAACAAACATTGTACAGTCCTGAAACCATCTTTGTTATCTGCCTCTGTACCCTTTCCACAGTTAATTTATATCCTTCAAATCCTGGGTACCAAATTTGAGAACAATAGTCTAAGTGTGATCTGATCAGGGTCTTATACAATGGAACGATAACTCTTTTATCTCTGCAGGTCAGTGTCCTCACTATTACAGCAATCCTCTGGGTTACCTTCACAACCTTTGCAATATGTTTCCTGAATTTCATTTTTCTATCAATCATCATCCTCAGATCTCACGTCTCCCCTACTTCCTTCAGTACAGCTCCTCCAACAGAGTATGCAGCCTCCCATCGATGTATCCCAAACTTCAAGACTTCACATTTTGCTGCATTAAATCTATACCCCCATTCATTTCCCCATCTGTCTAGTTTATTCAAATCCTCCTGGGGCTGCCACATTTGCACTATTACTAATAACCCTTCCCAGCTTCACATCATCTGCAAACAACTGAATATCCCCTTGCAATCCATTGACAATGTCATTGATATAAGGATAAACAATACAGGTCCCAGTACTGAGCCCTGTGGGATCCCACGTAGCCTTCTGCCTCCTTGATACTGCCCCACCATACACAACTCTCTGATACCTATCAGACAGCCAATCCTGAATTCAGTTGACTAACCCGGCATCTAAACCCATGTGCTGCAACTTAAATATCAGCTTATGTGGTACCCTGTCAAATGCCTTTTGTAAAATAAAAAAAAATAAAAATAAAAAATAAAAAATGGCAGGCTATTCCCTTCCCTCATCAACTGCTCTTGTCACTTTATTGTAAAAGGCAATCATATTACTAAAGCAAGAGTACTCCTTACCAGATCCATGTTGACTCTCACAAATAACATTACCCTCATCTGCCCAATGCTCTAAATGGTCCCAAACTAATTTTTCCAAGATCTTAACAACTACTGATGAAACACAAACTGGTGTATAATTAGACACATCCAGTCAGCTATTGCTCTTATGCAATGCCGCTATCTTACCTTCCTTCCATTCCTTGGGTACCTTTCCCATAGTCAGACTTTCATTGAAAAGCCAAGTCAATGGAGCTATCAGTTATTTAGCACATTCTCTCAAAACCCGTAGTTAAATACTATCCAGCCCCACAGCTGTACTGACATCCAGGATACTCAGTATTTGGAACACACTCTCCTCTAAACCTCGAACCTATCCCTCTAGTATTAAAACTTGCTTCTCCAGGATGAAATACTCCAATAAAGTGTTTATTGAACAACTCCACTATGTCCTCTACATCCCTCACTCAATTTCCATTTTTATCCCACAATGTCATTCTTCCACAGTCATTTCTCCTCCTACTGGCCGCATAGCTAAAAAATTCCCTAGGATTATCTTTGGATCTTAGTGCCAATCTCTTCTCATATTCCAGTTTTGCCTTCCTTTCCATATTAGTCACTCTCCTAGCCTGAGTCTTATATCTCTTCCATAACCTCTTTTTCAGAAAAAATTGTGGAAGATAAATTTAGAGAACAAACCTGTTTCAGGTTAAATAGAGGTTTGCAGGATCAGACTTTCACTTAAAGACAAAAAGTTGAGAAATTAGAATATAACAAGGATCTATTTGAGTTTTGTAGATCTGGAAAACACATATGACAAGGTACCATGACAAAAGCTGTTCAAAATTAATTACAATTGTATGGTGTAGATGTTATATTATATAGAACAATATATAGTCTATATTTAAGTTTTATGTCAGCAGTTAGAATTAAAGGATGTACAGGAAGATGATTTGATGTTAAATCAGGAGGAGACAAATGGTGCACATTATCTCCACTGTTATTCATTATATGTATGGCTTATATTATGTAAGAAAGTAACATTAGGATTGATATCGATATTGGAGATATGCAACTCAGCTGTTTACTTTATAAAGATGATGTACCTTAACCAAATTTAGTAAAGTGTGCAGGATTAATAAATTGATATGGAATAAGAGAAGCTAAACAATAAACTAGCTGCATATAAGACAGTGCTTGAACAGTTTCAAACAAATTTTAACTTGTGGATGTGAGAGCTGGGTTAAAAATAAAAGAATTAAACATAGAGGAGAGGCTACAGAGTTCTGAAAAAATTAGGGGTGTGAACAAATGATAAAACTATATTAAAAATGAGAATATTAGGAAGGGACTTGACATTGTTAGCATTGAATGTGTGAGCCGAGCTAATCTAAAATGGCATGGTCACTTAATCAGAATCAAAGAAGAAAGATTAACAAAAAAACGTTTTATGCCTATATGATAGAAAAACATCGACAGGAACACAGAGATCGAGGTGGATTGATACAGTAGGAAGTATCTTAGAAGACTGACATATAAAAACTAATGATATTGTTGTTCTGACAGGTAATAAATTAATTTGGAGAAAAATTGTTGATGGTGTAAAGTTTTCATGTACTATTGCTACGTTGGATGAAGAGTTAAAGGTTCGTGAAAATGAGGTTGAAGAGCTCTTGCATAACCTGGATAAGAATTTGTCAATAGGGACAGAAGAAATATCAGCCCATTTGCTAAAGGAATGTTCAACTGAATTGGCTAGACCTTTCACACATTTTTATAACTTGAGTCTCAGCTCATGAATGGAAGGAATGTATGATAGTTGCACAAGGGTGGTGCAAAAACTAATCCGTCTAACCACTGACCTATTAGTATCTCTGGTGTTGTAGTGAAGATTTTAGAGAAGTTGGTAAGAACTTGCATACAGAAATGGGTAGAAAGCATTCTATACTATGCAGGGAACAGCATGGGTTTACTAAAGGAAGATCATGTTTAAGCAATTTGCTCATATTTTATAACAATGTTATGGCTGAGTTGGATAAAGGGAATGGATATGCTATGATAGTATTAGATTTTTCTAAGGCATTTGATAGGATACCACATGACAGACTGTTGCATAAACTGGAGAATATGGGATTGGAATATAATCTATCGACTTGGATCAGGGGATGGTTGACAGACAGATGTCAGAAAGTGGTATACAGTGGGTGTGAATCTGCCAGATTTAAGGTAACCAGTGGTGTACCTCAGGGTTCAGTCCTTGGGCCATTATTGTTCCATCTATACATTAATGACATCAAGCAGGGTCTATCATCAGATTTACAATCGTTTGCTGATGATGCAAAGATAGGTAGGGCAATCAGGGATGCTACTGATATTCAGCAATTACAAAATGATTTGAATAGACTGAAAATCTGGGCAAACGAAAATGACTATCAGTTGAATGTTAGTAAGTGTAAAGTACCACTTTGGTGTGATTAGAGTTCCATCGGCATATTATATTAGCGGGGTTATGCTACAAGAAACTGAAGAGGCAAGGGATCTTGGTGTATTGGTGGATAAGAATTTAAAGTTCAAAGGTCACATAGCAAAAGTTGTAAATACAACTCAGAGGATAATTGCTATGTTGAAGCAAACCTTGACATGTAAGGATAAGGAAGTAATTTTGCCTCTCTATAAGGCTTTGATAAGACCACACCTGGATTACTGTGCACGGATTAGTCTCCCAGGTTCCAAGCGGATAAAGAAGGTGTGGAAAGGGTGCAAAGAAGAGTTACAAAGATTATATCCAGATTATGGGATTTAGATTTTGATGACAAATTGCAAGTATGTGGATTGTAGACTTTGGTTAACAGGAGAATGAGGGGTGATATGATAGAGTTCTATAAACTTTTTGAATGGGTGTTATAGCATTTCAAATGATGAAAATTTTTCATTATATGGAAGGCGGGGAGAGAACACAGGGACATCCATGGAAGTTAAGGTTGTTCTCAGTCAAGAAAGGGGCAAGAGCTAGGTTTTTCTCCCAGAGAGCAGTGTGTGAGTGGAATAATTTGCCCTTAGGGGAAGTGAGTGCATCTAGTGTAAATGAATTTAAGGGAAGGTATGATAGCGGGGTTTGGTAATTTACAGCCTCCCTCGATGAGTTCTTGACTCCCTGGAAGTCTCAGATGATAATAATAATAATATCCTATACCTCCCTCTCCAAAAAAAAGGTACATATCAGGAATTTGATTATGATGATGAATCAGTGTATCCACAACTTTTTTTTAGATTTATTTAGTCTACTATTTTAAAATTAACAAAAAGAGATCTAAAAATATGTTACATGTAAAGAGCAATTTCCACATAATTTAGAAGCTATTACAAACAGATTCCAATATAACAAGTAATCATCATGTTAAGTCACATCTGGTAACAGACCTTTCTGTTTGCTTGCTTACCTCATGGCAGGGAAAGAATTTGGACTTTAGATTTGTCTTAGTCACACCTTAAGCCAGTTTCTGTTCATAACCCCTTGTTCTTCCTACACCAACCAAAAGCTGCAAAATCTCATTGGTATCTGTACTATAATTATCCCTTATCAGCTTGTTTCTCTTACTGTATGTCTTCTTTTGTGTATCTATTCATCAATTTATTGTACTATAACTTTTTTTTTTCACACTAGTGTAAAGAAATAAGAATGAAATGACTGGTACTTTACATTTAATCAACAAATTCTCACAGAATTTGTTAATTAGGCTAGACTTATAAGAAATACAGATGGGCAAACATCTCAAAGTTGTACAATAAAAAGCATATGAATTTGGTTTATCCTTACACATAATGAGGGAAAAGTAACATATTGCAGCAGACCATTCCTTATATCCCATATAACAACTACAGAGAACAGTTCAAAGAAGCATTGTGATGCTTCTTTGAATTAAGATAATTAAAACCTTCAAGATGAAAACTTCCAGGTCAGGCACATCTCACTAGATTGAATGTTAGATTAATTCCTAGTGGATTCACAGAAGAAACATCAACTCTGTTGGATGATCTTTTGGAGACCAATGAGGAGAACTCACCAGAAATGCTTTGGGAAGGGGTCAAGGTGATAATACAGGATATAGAAAGACTGTTCTAAATTTGATTCTAGTCACTGATCTGAGAAACTTTTACTAAGCCTTTGACTAGTTCCAGTTGTTGGTCAATTACTGACATGGGCAAGTAGCGATTTTTAATCACATAACTCAATATAATCAGTTGTAGAACTTGCACTTTAGACAGTAATAGATGGTGTTAGAGACCTCAAGATTCATTTTTCCTGATGTTTTCTCTTCTCTGGATGCCAATTGAAATCATTGATAGTCTAGATCAGTGGTCAATATCGACCCCAGGGGTCGAATAACATTGTTAGGGGTCAATTCGGGCTCAGGATAGAAAAATATTAGACATCATTGTATGAGTAATATTTAATTCGGTTAACTTGGATTACCTCCATCCTGAATGACAATGCAATTAAGAGTGAATCGTGGGAACAGTGACATGAATAGGACTTGTAAGATGGAGCAAGGTCATGAAAATAGTTACTGAGGCCAATCAAGTAGGCCAAAATGACGTATTTACCAATAAACAGATGTCGGTGGTTCCTGCCCGGCCGGCCGGCGCATACATGGTTGAAGCAGCTTTCAGTCATGTTAATTCCGTTTTAACAAAATAAAGAAATAAGCTAGATATAGAATTCCATGGCGATTTAAGACTGAAACTTACTAATTTTGAACTCAACATTTCTAATCTTCTCAAGAGTCACGAAGCACACCCTTCACATTGACAACGTTAGTAAATTGTATACTAAGTTATTAAAAGTCTTATTTTCATTATTTAAATGAAGGGGATATTAAATCCCACATTATTTCAAAGTCGAATAAGAAACTCAAAGATCGGAATCAAAGAGTTTCATGCCAAATCTGGGATTTAATATCCCTGTCATTTAAATAATGTTACATCGCCGACGTGAAGCCCATTGGCTCTTTTATTTAAGTCTTATTTTCATAATATAGTTTGCCCACCGTTTGTAGATCTCTTCTTGGCATTTTGCCAAGAATAGTATATTCATGCTGAAGGGGAGAAAAAAATGAAGGATGTATGAATTGGTCGCCAACATGCGAAATCACATGCTTTCTTGTCTGTCGCTGTACTAGTACTAGCTTGATTTTTGTTGTCGCTTTTTTGCATTATTTTTTTATTATTAATTTGTATGATGGATCCAGTACAGTCAACAAGTTCTGTTGTTAAACGTTTCAGTAGCTCTTGCAAAAGTATTGAATAATGTGCTGACATTCTGCGAATAAGAATGGTCTCCTTGTTCCACTTTCTCAAGTCATAAAACGTGCAAGTGCAATTGCAGGCGTATCGGGATCGACTGTTAAAAGATTTCGTAGGGAATCAAAAGGTGAAGGTAAGCCAAAATTTAAATCTCCTAAAAAAAAGTGCCAGAGTAAAGAAAACCATCGAAACCGTAGCTTTAAATGATTTTGATGTAGACGTTATAAGAACTATTCACGAATTTTACTTGGTCGAGAAAAGAGTGCCAACTGTTCAGAAATTGATTCCTGTGCTTAAAGAAAAAATTAATTTTCCTTGGAAAAGAGAAACTTTAAGGAAAATACTTCATGAAATCGGATTTTGTTTTAAAAAGTCCCAGAATAAAAGGAAACTTATCATGGAACGAAGTGACATTGTTTTATCTAGAACACAGTATTTGAGAGCAATAAGACGTTTCAGGGAGGAAAAAAAAAACCGATTATGTATCTAGATGAAACTTGGATTGATAGTAATTTAAATTATGGAAAATGTTGGCAGTCTAAAGAAGAATGTGGAGTGCTTCTTCTTCTGGTTCCCATCTACCATACGGCCGCGGGAGGGTAGCTATATGCTACCATTCTAGGGAGAGATGATTATGAGCAAGGTGGTTTCCCGTTGCCTTCCTTGCCGTAAGTATTTATGACTGTAACCTGTGTGTTCACGGGGCCGGTTTGCCTGCTTGCGGGATGAAAAACCCCAGATAAACTGGCGGAAAAAACCCTGCTGCCCACGCCCAAGACCGGCTAACTTGGCTATGGCTGAGGAAGATCCTTAAGCTCCTCACGTCGTAGACGGGAATCGAACCTAGGACACTCCTTCCCCAGGCATATGGTTGCGAAGCGCAAAGCCACTAGGCTAACCGCGCGGACTGTGGAGTGCTACAAACCGGAAATGCCTCACGGCGCATAATAATTTTGTGTGCGGGTGGAGAAATGGGTTTTTTACCGAATTCAAACTTACTATACAAAGCCAATTACCATAGGCAAATGAATTCTACGATCCTCAAAAAGTGGGCAGAAGAAAATGATTTCAAACCTTCCTAAAAATGCTGTTGTTATAATTGATAACTTCATAACACTCTATTCGATTAAACAAAGTTTCAAATTGGTCTAATAAGAAACAAGTTCTTATGGATTGGCTCTCTGCAAATAACATTTCTCATTCCCCAGATATGTGAAAAATTGAATTGCTTAATTTGGTCAAAAGAAACTTGCCCACAACTAAACTATTTAAATTCGACACGATGCTCAAAGAGCATGGATTTCTAGCTTTGAGGCTACCACCATATCATTGTGATATTAATACTATTGAGTATGTTTGGGCAGAAGTGAAAAGGTTCATTCGCCATCACAATGTAACCGGAGATATTGACATGTTGAAACTTTTTAAACTTTCAGAACAGGCGATTGAAAGTATTACAGTTCAAAACTGGGGAAAATATTGCTTTCATGTCACCTCATTGGAAAATATGTATTGGGACAGAGACGGAATTATCGAAGAATTATGCGAACCTTTGGTGATCAGTTTAAGTGAAAGTGATGGCGATTCGGACACCGATTCAGATAACTATGAAGATTAAAAGGATTTGATAATGGTATTTTTTTCCAACCTTTTTTTGCATGGGTTTGTTAAAAGAGTCACAACAAGTCATAAATAATTAATCGGTTTAGGCCATTAAAGTGTCTCAGTTCTTTCAACTGTAAGTTTAGAATATCTAAGTTCATTTGAAAAAATTTCTGTTTTTCTGTATAATTGTTTTTATTTTATAGAAAACTTTCTTAAAAATAAACTTAGTTAAATTTTTGTTTTATGCTATACCTTTTTTAATTTTGTTAATACTCTACGTACATTTTTCCAACTGTTATACAAGCAAAATAGTTACACTTTAAAAACTACAATGTTTGTAAAAGAAAAGCTAAATTTTCCGACCTGTAATAATAAACAAGCACTTCCCAGAAGACAGATTGATTACCCTATTATCGGAATGGATTCTCCTTTTTCTGACATGCGCAGAAGTGTCGAGGGACCTCTAATCGGTGGGCGAACTATATAAGGAAGATTGTATTATTTTTATTTTGTTATCTAAATTAAATTTTATATTTTACATATTATTTATCCCTCCTATCAAATATGTAATGTTAAGAAGGACGTGAAAAACAAAAACGTATCCCTTTGACGTTAAGCCAATATAATAATATATACTATATTATACATACAATAAACACTGTAACTATAAAATAAACAATCTAAAAACTCACATAAGCATCTTTTTTGCTTGTCCTATTATAATTACGTAATAATAAAATAGAGGGGCCGATGAAAAGTCAAGAAACTCTTGACGGGGTCGACGGACCAGGGGTCGTCAAACTTCTTTGACGACCCCTGGTCTAGATAGTCTAATCTGTGATTAGCTAAGGGTGGAAATTGGCTTCTCTCTCTCCCTCCCTTCTTAATGTTTCCAAAATTTAGTTAAGGCAAAATGGCCTTGCTTATTCCCTCTGAGAAGAAAATGTGTTGTTAGCATATTTTATATAAAGATAAGTTGTTATATCGGAATCTATTTATAATGGACCTTACTTTTTGAATGAAGTCCTTTTTGTTTTTTTTATTTTCAAATTTAATCTTGAAGAATTAGACCAAAGAGTATAAAACTGATAGATTGAATAATCCATTTGAACTTTTTTTCAGGTTTCCAATAAGCAGGATGATTGCCTCACACTGGGAAATAATATATGCCTTCCAATTAACATTCACAAACATCAATGCTTGTGATTACAACTCCAGCCTGTTAGTTGGAGAAAGCAGATACACTACTGTTTGGCCAACTACATTGGCTAAAATTTCAAATCTCATTAAATACTATCAAGCCTGAGAGGAATACTTGTTTAACTGCATTGACATGCAAATTACAGTGTTTCAGAAATATTTCCAATTTTTTCACAAGAACTCTCATGATGTTTGTGACAAATTTACTCATTTCAAAGAACTTGATCAAATATCGGTACCATTATATGTAAATCTGACAAGTGTGGGAAAGAAAGAAGATGCAAGTCTCTGAGCTCGTGAATGTTTTGATTGCTTATTTATTATATTGTGTTATATTGCGTGGTAAAATTTGTTCAACTTTGCCAATTATTTTTATTTTATTATTTTTTTTATGATGATCCGCACACATGAAAGGTCACAGGACCCTACAGTGCTTTGTGTGGATAAGTGATTAAGGAGAAAGAGGTGGCCTATTGATATGTTTCTTAAAGAGTCAGAGGTTGTACTCTGTAGGAAAAAATGGTATGGGAGAGGTTGTTTCAAAGAATAGAGATGGATGGAATGAAACAAGATAAGGAGAAGTTTGTTCAGTATGTTTGGAGTTAGACAGCATATGGGTGTTGACCATTGGCTGCTCTGCTTCTTATGTAGTTAGAAGAAAGTAGAAGAATGGCAGTGGACGATTCAGAGAAGCAGTGCCCATGAAAGTACCTGTAGAAAAGGCACAGTACAGAAACAGTACTGTGCCTTATGCAATAGTGACTGAATAGATTCTCTTTGGGGAAGGTCATCTAGGGTGCACCACCCCAAATGTGCAAAACAATATTCCAAGGTTGATTGGATCTGAGGCTAATAAAGTGTTAGGAGTTGAAAAGATGTAATATTTTGAATGGAAAAGAACACTGAGTGTGTGCCAGGATATACTGAATGTGACAATTAATCCAAGAAGAGAATGCTGATCTTGAAAGGAAATTGGAACATTACAAAAAGTAAGAGGGAGTGAGTTAGGATCTTTCTTGCAAGTAATAAGGCAGGCCTGAGTTTTCATGGCATTGAACTTTACTACTAAGTTATTCTCACCCCATCTTGAGGATGTTAAGGAGATCAGTGTTTAAGTCATTGGTTATGGAAGATCCTGAGGCATTTATTATATCTTTGAGTACTACAGGTTTTTTTGAATCAGAAGACGAAAAAAACTCTGTAGGATTTCAAGTCGGCAAGAGAGAAGGTTATTGATGCAAAGAAGGAAGAGCATGGGTGTTAGTACAGAAGTTTGGTGTACTCTAGCATTAATGAAGAATTTCTGATGAGAGCAAGCTGTCCATGATGATGTGCAGTGAATGATGGTGAGCAAGCTGGCAATCCAATCACAGAGTGCAGGAAGGAAGCCATAAGATGATAGCTTATCCAGGGGACCTCAATGCCAAACACAATCAAATGCCTTTGTAATTTCATGTCTGGTAACATGGTTTTTCCAAATCTTTCCATGACCTCTGTCCAAAGTTGGGTGAGATTAGCTAGGACAGTTGTAGAACAATAATGGTGGAATCCATATTGGTGATTGCTAATAATTATAATTAGCTGATGAGTCTCCAGGTAGTGATGAAGCTGGATATTGATAACCTTCTCCATCACTTTTAAAGCAATGAAGTTGAAAGTAATGGACGATACTTAGATGACTGACTTTTGACTCCTTTTTTTTTGGGTGGATGGAGGCCAGCTTCCATGCTGTTGGGTAGATCCCAGTAGAATATGATAGCTTATATAGGCGATACAGGATGGATGTTAATTCTGGAGGACAGGTTTTGAGCACAACTGGAGGAATACCATCTGGACCAGAAGCCTTATTAATATCAAGATTAATCAGGGTGTTCCTGAAGTTCTTCTGGCAAAAGTTCAGAGGAGACATTCAGTGGGCAGTTTGTGGTAGTGTGGGAGGTAGTTTGCCTTCATCATCCGAGCAAAAGTTGCAGGAAAAAACTGTAGCCAAGAGGTCAGCCGTGTCCTTGGGTGAAGTAACTATAGTGCCATCAGAATGAAAGAGAAGTAGGAACATAGAAGGGCAGAAGTTATTCCCAACAGCCTTAGCAAAGTACCAGAAGGTTTGACTGCTGGTTAAGCAGGAGGCAAGTTTATTGTATTTCATTCTTATGAAGTCTGCTTTGGAATTGTTGATAACTTTTTTATACTTCTTTTGGGCTGCTGTATAAGCTGAATGAGAAGTTGTAGTTTTTAATTTAAGCCATTGGACATATGCTGTATTTTTATCATGGACTGTAGAGGTTCATTTTGTTTGAGAACCAGGGCTTGGATATGAGTTGGGGGTTTGCAGTGGAGTGAAGGCTCGTTTCAGTGAGGATTATTTCAGTTATTAGTTCACTGCAGATGTTTGGATCAGGAGAGTGAAAGCAATAATCTGACAATGGAAAAGAGGCATAAAATTCCAGAGGTCATTCCAGTTGGCACAATTGTAGTACCATAGGGTACAAGGCTCAGATTGGCTGGAAGGAGGACAAACTGTGGAGAAGGAAATTTGAATAAGATTGCGGTCAGAGTTGCTAAGGGGAAGCTAGTTAAGAAAATGTCCATAGTGTTAGACGAATGATGAGGATTGTCTGATATTCTGGTTGATAGGTTAACTGTTTGTGTTAGGGCATGACAGATAGTAAATAATTCAGCTTACTTTCTGAGAAGCTGAATTATTTACTGCAGCCTACATCCTTCTGAGAAGCTTCGCTTCTATATCTGTGAAGTTGCCATAGAGAAGTCAGTGAATTAAATTACACACAAGAAAGAATCAACAGTGAGTTTGATTGGAAATTAGTAGTATAGTAGTAATATGCTAGGGTTAGAGTTTGGGTACAAGACCTGGGGTGGGGAGGAATGAAAGTAAATTACTCAGAAGAAATTAATTTGGGCAAGGTCTGACTGCATATGATAATTATCACATGGAGGATTATTTTGACTACATGAAGTGTGAAGAAAGCAATAAAGATAATATGGGTTGATTTGTAAGTATTGTTCAAAAATAGATAGTGTTAAAATGTAGTTATTTTAAATATGTTATCAAATCTTCAAATATATCTTGTCTTCTGCACCTTTGTAAAAACTATAGTTATCTCTTTTAAACCTATCTTCTTAACCTTTACTATACTTCTGACTTATGGCCGCAAATAATATAAAGCTCACGTGTGCAAAACTTACAGAACAAAGTAATTGCTTCAGGCTAAAGCCAATCCCTTTGTCTGACCTACTGGTGTTTATTCTCAACTGAAATTGGAAAATTTATTTAGTTTCTAGCTGCGCCACCAATTTCGTGGGTGGGAGTTGAATTTCCCTCCGAAGAAAAAACATAGTAAAACGTACGGAACTTTCCTCTCTTATCTATCAACGTATATTTACTAATCTACAGTCATGGCAATCTAACTTTAGGACACACACAGATTCGAATTAATGAGTAGTGCATTGGAAATAGAAATCAGGCAAGTTATTTAAACATGAAAACAATTTATTTATCATCAAAGAAATGTACAAAAGGTCAATACTAAATTCCAAGTAAATCAGGTTCTATGCTTCAATGACAATTCTCTATACCAATTATAATTACTACTCTTATGAAGACAATTCTTGTAAGACCATGTGCCTATAATATTTCCTTGGTTAACACCTTATCACACTTAGAGCAATCTCTCTTAAACAAGCTCAGGCATACCTACTAACAATAATATTAAACACGCGATATTTCACCTTAAAAATTAGCTAAGTTTTCTCTCACATATAATTTAACAAGACCATTCAAAGGTTAGTATAAAGCCTAAAGTCCTCAAGTATCATAACAAACAAACTCTACAAGTCACCGTCACAATTCTATCTATAGCTGAAACAATAGAAAGATCTTACTTTAAAACAGTTGGATCCTCTCTGATTGATCCTTGGAATCACTTCCTTCTATTATCTTCCGACCTTAAGCAACGAACACGGGTACTTCTCCGCGATTTTTGATATCTCCTCTTACTTTTTGTGAGTGTCAGGAACTTGGCGGCATTGAACTACGGTATCTACTTTCTTCTAAGACAACTTAACTTAGTTGTTTCGCACTTCTGGCATCTAATGGTTGGAACGCAGATCCTGTTGGCGATTGTGAATCATTTTCTATGATGATTAGCAAAACTCCGTCGCCGTAACATACATCTTATCCCAGTAATTGCTCGACCCTCGCTGGCCTCATCACCTTCTCGAGCCCGTAACTTCTTGCTGACTAAGGAACCACTAAAAAGCTCCCTTATCACCGTAGCACACCCCTCTTATATCTCTCTGATGACATTGGGTTCTGCTACGTATTAATCCCCTGGGTATTATGTTGTTCTGCACCTGCCACCTTTTTTTCGGTCGTTGCATTAAGGTGGGAAACCCCCTTGCAGTGTTGACCTTTGAGGTTGCAGTTGCCCCGGGTCATTAGTTAATACCTTAATCCATCTAGAATTACTGGTGACTAAGAGGTTTCTTTAGACAATTTATCTTACACTTATATTTCTTTGTTCTTTTACAAAAACCCTTTGAGGTAACAATATTCAGTAATATACAAAAGATATTATTTCCAAATTAAAAATTATGAAGATTTCTCTATTAACCCACAAGTATTTTTAGTGAATTTTGTTTACCAGTAAAATCGGTATATAAGGTATTTTTGTTTAAAAATCACGATTTTACAATAGACATAAATATTGCAGTAAGTCTGGAATAGTGCTATGTACTAAATATAATGTATGGAGAGATAGAGAAATTGCTGAATCTATCAATCTCTCCCTTCCATCTGTTACAGACGGGTTGGGTCTCCTCCTAATGAGGAGTCTCGGCAAAATAATGCAGCCGGCACGCCACTCTTTTGCTGCATCCCTAATGGATTTTTTTTTTTTTCTAATTATCCCTAATGGAGGCATTCATAACTGTAGTCCATGTATATTCAAGGGCTGGTTTGCCTGCTTGTGGGATTGAAATACCCTAGCTAAACTGGGGGGGGAACCCAGCTGCCCGCGCCCAAGACCGGCTAACTTGGCTATGGCTGAGGAAGATCCTTGAGCTCCTCAGGTCTCCGACGGAAATCGAACCTAGGACACTCCTTCTCCAGGCATATGGTTGCAAAGCACACAGCCACTAGGCTAACTATGCAGACAAACACTGAATACTATTGCAGAATTAGTTAATGGAATATCACTTTCAGTGTAGGAATTGTTTCACATCAGTAAATTGCTTGGGTAAATAAACTGTGTTGTCATCTAGAAGAATTGGAAAATTTAATAGAAGATGATATAGTAGGAAATATGTGTTCCAGTATTGAATGCAAAAACAGTACTGGAACCAAAAGAACAGGAATAGATAGTACTAGGACAAATTGGTTGAAAATGGTTGGCATCTAGTTGATGAATCTGATGGAGAGGAGAATGATAAAATCATGATCCCATGCTTGGTTGTAAGTTAGGCATAAATTCTGTTTTAAAAGGTGCTACCAGTACAATCTATAGTGATGGTAAGAAAGGTAGGAAATATTTTTTTCAGGTCAAATCAGAAAAATGTCACTTGAGTATATTTGCCTGGGGCCAGAGTATGTGATCTAAATCAAGTTATGTATAATGAAAAATCGCAAACATTCTGAGGTGCTTATGTTAGTGGGAACAATGATGTGACAAATGATTTAAAATTGGAGTTATTTAAAACAGGGGTTGGAAACTTCCAGACTCGCAGGCCACATTCAACTTTTATTTTTAATAATCAGGCCACAAGTGTTTAATTAAGAGAAAATAGTGATTAAAAAAATACTTAAGTTATCAATTTTCATTAAATCAGTTTTAAAAAACACAGAAATATTTGAAGTATCTATCTATCTCTGTGAAAATGAAACTGAAAATGAAAAATTTTTATCACGTAAAAACAAAGTAATATAGTTTATGCATCACAATATGTGTGATGCATAAACTCCCTGCTTAATGACTTTTGAGATAGTTTTCCCTTACCCAAATTATTTATATCCACTTCATAACCTGAGGGTGCGAATTCGAATTGAAGCATGCAAATGTTCGTTAGTCAGTTGAAAAGAAAATTTATTTTTTTTAAAACTCATGGCAGAAAATGCTGGTTTGCAAATGTATGTGCTTAAAATGCGACTATCATCTTATTTGCATCATCATCATCAAATTCCTGCCATGTACCCTCAAGGGGTGTACAGGATATGATAGTACTACATGAAAAATTTACATCATTACTAACTTCCTATCTTCAATTTTTCTCCAAAACAGTCTGTTACTCGTCAAGACTCCAACATTATCAGATCTTATATTTCTATCATCTAAGGCACTTTGTACAGTATCAATTCCACCTATAATCTTGGTCTTCCTCTGGGTCGTTTTCCTGCCAACCTGGCAGAGAACACTTGTTTTGCTAATCTTTCCTCGCCCATTCTATTTAAGTGACCATACCACCTGAGATTAGCTCTGCTAACGCATTCCTGGATACTGACAATGTCAAGTTTCAAGTTCTTTCCTAATATCCTCGTTTTTAATATGATATTGCCATTGATGCCATCTGTTCACACCTCCAATCTTTCTCAGGACTCTCATATCTGCGGTCTCTAGTCTTTGGTCAAGTGTTTTATTTCTGACCCAGATCTCAGTTCCACAATTTATTTGTGGATCTGAATGAATTTATTCAATTGACTTCCTACCATACCAGCTTTGTTGATTCTGTTCGTCTATTTCCTTATTTAATTTACCATCTTCACTAAAAATCGTGCCTAAGTAGTTGAAATGTTTTACTTGTTCCACTGGTTCCCCGTACACAACACAGTTGACATTTTCAGCAATTCTACTTATTTTCATTGTCTTTGTCTTTTTAATGCTGACCTTCATACCATATCTATTACAACAGTTATTCAATTTAGTCAGGGAATCTTGCAAACTTGTAGCGGATTTATTTAGAAGTATAACATCATCCACATAAAGCAAAGAGCTGACATTAACATCTCCAATTCTGATATCATGTTTAACACCACTTTCCTTCATAATGTGATCCATATAGATAATGAATAACAGAGGGGATAATGTACATCCTTGTCTCACACCAGATTTAACATTAAACCATCTTCCTGTATATCCTTCAATTCTAACTGCTGACTTACAACTCAAATACAGACTAAGTATTGCTTTATATAATGCCCCATTGACACCATATAACTGTAGTGTATTGAATAGCTTCTCTCTTGGCACCTTTACATATGTCTTTTCCAGATCGACAAAACTTATATATAGATCTTTGTTATATTCCCATGCTTTCTCAACTATTTGTCGTAAAGTGAATATCTGATCCTGACAGCCTCTATTTGGCCTGAATCCAGTTTGTTCTTTACCAAGCTTTTCTTCCACAATTCTTCTCAACTGTTTCTCAAGTATATTTTTATAAATCTTGCCAGGAACACTCAGTAGGGAAATACCTCTGTAATTCTCACATTCAGTTTTATTTCCCTTTTTTTATATATGGGTACTATGAGAACTCTACTCCAATCATCAGGAATTCTTCCCTCTGTCATTCGTCCCAGGTTTTCTGAACTATGGTGAAAACCTGGACAGAGAAAACTTTTATACCACCATACTTCAGCATTTCTGGTCGAATATCATCTACTCCTGCTGCCTTTCCACATTTCAAGGTTTTGTTGGCTTGAATGGCGTCTTATTTGTGAAACTGATTAATCCTTCAAATTTTTTGGGTAAGCATCAATCAAATTTTTGGATATTTCTCTGAACTTGTTACTCTTCATTCCAGCAGTATCCTCTACAGATAACTCACACCAAAACCATTCAAATGCACTCCATTACTCTTATTCAGTTCTGTTTGTTCTTCAAACTCATCGCACACATTCACAAACTGTATTCCTTTCTCTTCACACATTTCTTTTAACATATCATTCATAATCCTTGCTCTCTGCCTCAGTTCATCACTTTCTCACCTGTGCAGCCTACTAACTTTCCTATTACACTATTATCTTTTATTCTTATCAATAACCCCCTATCCAGTGTTATATTCTGTTTGTTTCCAATCAAGTCATTTGTTCCTACTATCGCTACCAACTCTTTTGCTCATTTATTCCTCATTCCCAATGCATCAATCATTCTACCGTCCAGAAAACAAATGTTATGCATCTTCTTGTTCACCTCTAACAATCAAATCCTCCATCCATCCAACACCACTCACGACTTATTCATCCCTTCTTTTGTTTGGACATTTCATTCATTTCAGACTTCTTCACTCTTCAATACTTAACGACAATTCTCTTCATTTCACTCCACATCTGCTTCATCTCGTGCCTCATCTTCATCAATTTGGCTCTCAAATCTTGTATAATTTTTTTTGCTAGCATTCACTCTTTCCGTCTTACTGTCAGTAGCACATGCAATTTTGCTGTCAGCACCATTTTACCATTAATTGCACTCTGTTTTTCATAATTTATTATCACAAACTTTCTTATTGTCAGTTGCACTCTTTTCTTCACCATCAGTTTCACATGCTTTTTGACATTCACACAATCTTTCTTGATATCCATTTCACTTACGACACAGTGTTCCCTACTTTAATTCATACAAGCCTCGTGGTTCATCAGCATATCACACTTCCTGCATACTTGCATTTGCTTCTTTCTCTTATTCAACTTCTTCACTTAAACATCCTCAACATCTCTCAGTGCATATATATTAAACTCACAGAAGCATATCATTCTAGAAAACTCCATGCCATTCACTATATTTGTTTTTCATGCTGACTCATGCAGTGATTGCCATCTCACCACCATTCATTTTGTTCCACAGCACTAAACAAGAAACAAAGAATTTAAAATAATACTGCCTAAAATTTTTAATCAAACATCACATTCCAATCACAAATATTACACAGTAATATTCAATCTAAATCTATTTTCACACAATAAATATAAAATTAACTTATCTTGCTGAAGCTCATGCAACTACAACTACCATCATTATGTGATGGTAGTTGTAGTTGCCTACATTTCATGAATATCTTATTAGGACATTAAGTGGATGATGAATTAGAAACTTGGATGTAAATCATTGATTTGAAACTTGAAAGGTGCAACAGAGACAAAAAAAAAAAATTAGATTGCACAGAAATTATTGTGGAAAGTCATGCAGATTGCACATTGAAAAATTTTTGGACAACAGTTATACTTTGTCATTAGTATGATTGCTAATTTTGAGATGATGGATTGGATATAATATAACTTGGCAACATCAGAACACAGGCTTAACAGCATTGATAATTCACTTTGAAGGATTCTGAAAAAGAACTCTCTTAGTGGCAAATAGCAAGTATGAAAACTCACAATTGTCTTCATGGATATAATTTGATTCCAATTATAACCAAATTATCATACCTATGAGACCAGTATATTATGTGTCTGTTAGCTGCATGAGTCCGTTTTGCCCATTTTGTGGAAAACCCTAAGTGTTACAGAGGGGAAAAAACAACTTGTTCTACCTTCCATGTGTGACTGTCTAATTCACTTCAATTGAAAAGGTTCTTCAATCCTAGGTGGGATTTGAACTCTATTTTGAGAGAAAGCTCAAACACAGCCATGGATTATTCAATCTCTTCCACATAAACATCTTCAACATCTCTTCACACATACATATTACAGTCACAGCACCATACTATTAATTAATTTGATTAATTAAACATTTAAGTGATTTAAACAACAAATCATTATAAAGTAATTGGTGTCTCTTTCTATATAAATTATTAAGATATGTTATATTAAGTTTCTACTATAAATTGTTTGCTATCATAATTATTAAATGATTTATTGGTGTACTTATATTTTCTATATCCAATTTTAGAATTCATCTTCAACAGTCAGGAAACATTAAAATTGAAAGTTCTCCTGGATTTGCTGTTCAGCTATTTGAAGAGGGCGAACATGGAAAGGACTGCATTGAAAGTTCACTTAACCCATGGGTATTGCATTGCCATCAGGAGCAGTTGAGTAAGATGAGAGTGACACCATCATCCACTGTTTTTTCACATAGTAAGTAATAAATTGCCATTTTTTGGATTTCATAAATAAATGTGTAAAACAGATACATTTTAAGTGAATGGATTTTGGTGAAATTTAGAATGGTACACTTTGCAATTGGTGATATGCATCCCAAAAGTTTTCTTCTGATATTTGTTTTCGTTTATGGAAGTAAGAGACAGGAGATCATGAAATTCAAATATTTCAATGTGTTCATTTCTGTTTATCCACTCAGTTATTGTGTGATTATGCATTTCAAATGCTGAGAAGTGTATTCTGAAAATCCTTTCCCCTAAAAAATACATATTTTTTATTTTTTTCACCAGAGGTGAAAAAGATCAGTTTGACCAAGCAGTTATTCTTAGTCAGTTGTAGTATGTACCAGTGTAGCTTGTGATTTGTGTGTATGTATTCCTGAAGACGATCTTGATATAAAGATCAAAACATCAAATGTTATTTTAATTTTAATTAAAGTAAATTCTTAACATGGTAGTGTGTCTCCATAATTATTCATAATGATTGCTGATCACTGCATACTGAAAGTAACTCAAATTATGATATCATCATTATCAAATCCTAATACGTACCCCCGAGGGATGTTCAGGTTACTATGACAACACTACATTATCATAGCATATCATTATTATTAATCTTCTATCAACAATTTTTCTCCAAATCAGTATTATTTGTTAGCACTCTATTATTGTCATATCTAACATTTCATTATTTAAATGAAGCTTATTGGCTCTTTATATTTAAGTAAAATTTAACTAACATTTCATGTTTCTAAAGTACTTCTGACTGAATTGATCCATCTAGACCTTGGTCTTCCTCTGAGTCTCTTTCCTGTCATCTTGGCATCGAACACCTGTTTGCTAGCCTATCCTCACCCATTCTATATAAGTGGCCATTCCACCTTAGATTAGCTCTGTTGACACATTCCTGAATGCTAATAATGTCAAGTTCCTTTCTAATATGTTCATTTTTAACTGTCAATTTTTAGGGAAAGACAATGTATACTGTTATATTAATTAAAAAACTTTAATTAATACTTCCTATATTTCAGTAATGTTACGTTACCATCTTCAGGGAACATAAAATTAATGATATGTGCATGCAGGCACTAACACTGAACAAATATGGTTGAAGACAACAACTGAAGTTGGTCCTAGTGTCTTAAAAGGTGCCACCTAGTGCGCTAAATTGAGTAGTAGTCTTGGCTGTTGGGCTAATGTTCTAAGAATGCATGAGACTGCCCCAAATATGGGAAGCTTGCTATCTTAGAACATCAGCCCAACAGCCAAGACTACTACCCAATTAACCCTCTAGGTGGCACCTTTTAGGACCGACTTCAGCCATATTTGTTCAGTGTTAGTGCCTGCGTGCACATATCATTAATTTTATGTTCCCTGAAGATGGTAATATAACATTACCGAAATATAGGAAGTATTAATTAAAGTTTTTTAATTAATATAACAGTATACGTTGTCTTTCCCTAAACATTGATCACCAACATATAAGTTTATCTACAAGAATGTTCATTTTTAATATAATTCTGCCATTGATTCTATCGGTTCACTCTCCTAATTTTTCTCAGAACCCTCATATCTGTTATCTCTATATCATTATGATAATTCCCCACACAAAAGAGATATGTTAGTGAAATAAATAAGATATAAATTGTACTTTATTGTCATTTTACAGCTGGATGCCAGGAAGGGCATCCAGCTGTAAAAAGCATACCAAAACCAGGGATGAAATGTCGGAGAAAGGACAACGGCTAGGGCATCCCCCATAAGCAACGCGCAGTTCCATATCACCCGAGGACTGTGAGAAGTGGGCTTGGGCTACCGAACAAAGGACGGGTTCGGCTAAAGAAGCGAGTCCAACAGAAAGAGAGAGTGTGTAAAGTAAGAATCGGGTCGCTGAATGTGGTACAATGAATGAGAAGAGCAGGGAGATAGCAGACATGATGAGAAGGAAGCTGAAGATCTTGTGCATGAAAGAGACAAGGTGGAAGGGCAACAAAGTTGAAAGGGTACTGAAAGAAATGAAATTACCTGAGGATGTGGAAGAATGGTGGGACGTAAATAGTAAACCCAGCCACTGGGGAGGGCAAACCAGCCCATTTCGGTGCTGGTCCCAAGCCCGGATAATTGGGGAGGGTTGGCGTCCAGGAAGGGCATCCGGCTGTAAAAAGCATACCAAAACCAGGGATGAAATGTCAGAGAAAGGACACCGGCTAGGGCATCCCCCGTAAGCAACGTGCAGTTCCATATCACCCGAGGACTATGAGAAGTGGGCTTGGGCTACCGAACGAAGGACGGGTTCGGCTAAAGAAGCGAGTCCAACAGAAAGAGAGAGTGTGTAAAGTAAGAATCGGGTCGCTGAATGTGGTACAATGAATGAGAAGAGCAGGGAGATAGCAGACATGATGAGAAGGAAGCTGAAGATCTTGTGCATGCAAGAGACAAGGTGGAAGGGCAACAAAGCAAAGGAGCTGGTTGAAGGATATAAACTGTTTTACAGCGGGGTAAATGAGAATGGAAGAAACGGAGTTGGAATCATCATCGACAAGGAGCTGAAGGGTGGAGTCTGCGAGGTGTGCCAGAAGAACGATCGGATTATGAGTGTTAAGCTTGAGATTGGAGGAAGCGTGGCTGTGATAGTGTGTGGCTATGCTCCACAAGTAGGTTGATGAGGAGGAGAAAGAGGCATTATGGAGAGAACTTGACCAGGTTGTAATGGGAATCCCTGATGGTGAGAGAGTGATCGTCAGAGCATACCTGAATGGGCATGCAGGAAGACAACGAAGTGGTGAAGAAAGTGCGCACGTGGTTTGGAGTAATGGTGAAAGAAATGAAGAAGGTAAAAGAATTGTAGAGCATGCTGTAGCCTTCGACCTGGCTATAGATAACACGTGGTTTAAGAAGAGAGTTGGACACCTGATGACCTATAAGAGCTGAGATAGAATGAGTCAGATTGACTATATTATGTGCCGTAGGAAACATCTGAAGGAGGTGAAAAACTGTAAAGTGATTAACGGAGAAAGTGTAGCGGCACAGCACAGGTTGGTTGTGGTAGATTGTGATATAAAAGGGGAAAAGAAGAATAGACGGAAGCCGCAGAAAGATAGGAAAATAAAGTGATGGAAATTGGAAGAGGAAGGCCCAAGGAATAAGTTTAAAGAAAAGGTACTGAAAGAAATGAAGTTACCAGAGGATGTGGAAGAATGGTGGGATGTAAATAGTCGGATTATTAGAAAAATTGGAGAAGAGGTGCTCGGTATAACATCAGAAAAGGGGCCGCCCAAGGATAAGGAGGCATGGTGGTGGAATGAGGAGGTGCAGTTGGAGATCAAGGAAAAGAAAGAGGCAAAGAAAAAATGGGACATGACTGGAACTAGAACCGACAAGGAGGCATATAGATTAGTGAAGAAAAATGGAAAGAGAGCTGTGGCGAAGGTGAGGGCAGTTGACGAGGTTTATGAAGTACTGGAGAGAAACGGTTGTGAAGCTCAGTTGTTGAGAATAGCGAAAGCTAGAGATAAGGCCTCGAAAGACATAACATCAGTCAAGCAGATAAAGGACGCCTCAGGAGTAGTACTACAAGAGGAGGACAAAATCAGAGGAAGATGGAAAGAATATTTCCGTAATCTGCTAAATGAGGAGAATCCAAGAGAGAGGTGTGAGAATGGAGAAGCAAATGAGGGATCGGTACAGGACATCAGCAGAGAGGAAGTGCTTTGGGTACTGAGAAAAACGAAAAATGGAAAGGCTGTGGGAGCGGACCAGATACCTGGGGAACTGTGAAGAAGTCTGGGCAGCAAGGGTGCAGATATGTTATGGGATCTGATGAGGAAAATAGCCCAACAGGAAAAGATACCAGAGGAATGGAGGAAAAGCATTCTCATCCCAGTCTACAAAGGCAAAGGAGATGTTCAGGATTGTGACAACTATAGAGGGATCAAGCTGATGTCACACACATTGAAGATACGGGAAAGAGTAATTGAAGGAAGGATATGGTGGGAAACGAAAATTGGCGAGGAGCAGTTTGGATTTATGCCGGGAAGAGGGACAACGGATGTGATATTTGTGCTAAGGCGACTGATGGAGAAATATAGAGAGATGCAGGTTGAGCTGCATATGGTGTTTATAGACCTGGAAAAGGTGTACGACAGATTTGCCAGGCAGGAGGTATGGAGGTGTATAAGGAAGAAGGGGGTGTCGGAGAAGTACGTGAGGTTGGTGAAGGAGATGTATGAGGGAGCGGAAACTCAGGTCAGTTCTAGTGTCAGCATGACAGAGGGGTTCCCCATTCTCGTCGGGCTCCATCAGGGATCAGCTCTGAGCCCCTTCCTCTTTGACCTGGTCATGGATGTACTAGTGGAGAATGTTAAGAGGGTGGCACTATGGAGCATGGTGTTTGCCGATGAAATTGTTCTTTGCGAATCATCCCGAGAGAAGCTGGAAGAGTGGAGAAAGGTATTGGAGGAGAGAGGCATGAGAATTAACCGGGTGAAGACCGAATATATATCAACAGGGAGTGCCGAGGATATGGTCATACGACTCCAGGGTGAAAGGTTAACTTCATGGAAGAAATTCAAGTACCTTGGGTCGGTCGTCGAGAGGAATGGAGACCTGGATGAGGAAATACAGCACCGAATAACGTGCTGCTGGATGAACTGGAGGAAGATGAGCGGGGTCCTGTGTGACAAGAGAGTGAGTTGTAAGATGAATGGAAAGCTGTATAAGATGGTGGTGAGGCAGATGATGCTTCATGGTACAGAGACATGGCCTATAACAAAGGCACAGGAGAGGATGATGGAGGTGGTGGAGATGCTGATGTTGAGATGGATGAGTGGTGTGATAAAGATGGACAGGATAAGGAATAACTACATCAGAGGGACGGTCAAGGTGGGACCAATCAGTAAGAAGGTACAAGAAAGCAGGCCGAGGTGGTTCGGTCATGTAGAGAGGAGGAGTATGTTGGTAAATGAGTGGAGTGCATGGAGGTGGAGGAAAAGAGGCAAGCCCAAACTCAGGTGGCAGAGGATCTTAGGGAGAAAGGATGAAGTCTTGAAGACGCCCTGGACTGGAGAACCTGGAGGAAGAAGATTAAATATGGGAATGCCGACCCTGTTTAACACGGGATAAAAGCATAGCGAAAGAAGAAGCAAAAGAAAAGAATGAAAGAGTTAAGATAGTGAGTCTGTTGCCATGGTATGACAGAGTAGAGCGCTAAGAAGCTGAGAAGGAAGGCCATAATAGCGAATGACTTGATGCATAGGTTATGCAGGAGGAGTGGTGTTTGCATCTGAAATGATTTGGTGTTCAGAGACTGTAAAAACTGTGGTTGAATGAAGTGAAAGTGGATATGGGGAATCAGGGAAACTAGAGTTTTTTTTTTTGGGGGGGGGGTGAGTGGTTGAATGGATATGCAGACATCAGTGAGACAGTTGGATGCAAGAATGAGTATAATATGCCTGAGTTATTACCAATGGTAACAAATCAGAATGGGATGGTTAGTGTAAAGTGTCAAGATACGGGTGGGCCTAAGGGGCTTTTGCACTTTATGTACACTAATGCCAGGAGCATTAGGAACAAGCACGAGGAATTTTTGGCCTCAATTGGCTCGTCCGGACAAAGGTTATTGGTATTTTTGAGACATGGCTAACAGAAGATGATATAGTTAATGGGATAGAATGCGAAGGATATAGTGTGTGTTCAGGAAGGATAGAGAGAAAAGAATGGAGGAGGAGTGTTACTGATGATAACCGATGAACTGCAACCAACAAGAGTAGAAGTTTGACTGCAGGACAGTGATAATAGCACATTTGAGGCCATCTAGTGTGAGATTGGGCCAGCAGAACAAAATATTCAGTTGCATACTGCTATAGACCAGGGGATGGAAAAGATGAAGATAGTATGCATAGGCAAATCAACTCAATGAGTGGAGGACAGGTAATTATTATGGGGGATTTCAACTATGGTAACATTGATTGGAAGGAGGAAAGAACACATGGGAGAAGGAAATGGATTTTATGCAGTTGCTAAGGGATAATTACCTGAGACAGCATGTAATGGAATATACTAGGGGTTCGAGAGTGCTCAGTCTAGTAATTGTACCCGAGAATTTGTCTATAATGAATATGACCACATTGCCACCAATTGGTGAGAGTGATCATATGGTCTTGACCTGGGAGGTGATTAAATGCGTGGAATTTTCAGTTAAGACAGGGTGTATGTGGGATTACCAGGCTGGTAAGTATGACAAGCTTAGGAGACTGCTTGAATCAGTGCCATGGCATGTAAAACTGCAAGGGCTGGATGTCGATAGCACATCGGAAGTGGTAAAGATGTGTTTGAGGGAGGTAATGGCTGACTGCATACCTAGAGTCAGGAAAGTAAATCAAGTGGGAGTTAAATGAATGAATAACACCATCAAGCTGGAACTGCAAAAAAAAAGAAACACTTGGGGAGGGAATTTAAGGAGAAAGGTGACCTGCAGGCACATGAACAGTGTAAGGCACAGACCAGAAGGGTAACTAGTGTGGTAAGAAAGGCAAAAGCAGTTTATGAAAGGAAGTTAGCAACACAGGCTAAAGAGAATCCCATACAGTTCTTTCAATATGCTGCAAGTAAAAGAAAAAAGTATAGGCAGAATGATTTTAAGGAATGCCAATGGTAGGAAGGTAACTGAATCAGTCGAAATAGTAGAATTACTACATATACACTTTGCAAGAGCATATCATCCAGGCGGTGATATTGCAGGAATGAGGGAACCGATGGCTTATACAGGAACTGAAGTAAATGAAATGGATGTTAATAGAATATTCATCGTCATCGTATGTTATGCTTTCGTGCAGGCCTACACATTTTACCGTGTAAGCTTCTGTAACTGATAATCCCTCGGAATAGGTTGGTTGCTCCTTATTCCCCGTGGTATCCCATGTCTGTCGAAGTGTGTGTACAGGGCCGGTTTGCCTGCTTTGTGGTAGGAAACTCCGGGATAAACTGGGGAAAAAACCCTGCTGTCCATGCCCAAGACCGGCTAACTTGGCTATGGCTGAGGAAGATCCTTAAGCTCCTCACATTACCAACAGGAATTGAACCTAGGACACTCCTTCCCCAGGCATATAGTTGCGAAGCACGTAACCACTAGGCTAACCGCATGGATGAATAGAATATTACAGAACCTTAATGGGAATACATCTGCGGGATTGGAATGCCAGGTATACCAGGAGTCGTTATCAAAGTATTGGAGAAGTTGGTCAAGAACAAAATACAGGAATGGATAGAGGAAATGGTATACTGTATTAGAGGAGGCTGCATGGTTTTGTGAAGGGTAGATCATGCCTCACTAACTTGCTCACGTTTTATAATACAGCGACAGCTGAATTGGATAAGGGTAGTGGGTTTACAGTGATACTGCTGGACTTTGCAAAGGCCTGTGACAAGATTCCACAGGGAATTCTAATCAGTAAACTGCAGCACATGGGGATGGATATAGGGTTGGTGAGGTGGATAGGAGGGTGGTTGATGGAGAGATATCAGAGAGTAGTTCATTCATAAGTATCTAAAAGGAGGCCCGTGACTAGTGATGTGCCGCAGGGTTCTGTTCTTTGACCACTGCTGTTTAATTTGTTCAATAATGATATAGGAAAGGATCTGAGAGGCACTGTTCAGTTATTTGCTGATGATGAAAAGTTGGGTAGAGCAATAGTTAATACAGATGATGTCAAAATTTTGCAGGATGATTTGGATAGATTGACAAACTGGGCTAAGGAGAATGGATGTCAATTTAATGTGGCAAAGTGTAAGGTTATGCATTTTGGGGTGAAAAGATTATCAGCAATATACCACATTGGTGAACTGTACTCCAGGAAATTGACAAAGCCAGAGACATGGGATTGTTAGTGAATAAGGAGTTAAAGTTTAGGGGGCACATAGCAAAAGTGGTTAAAACAGCTCATTAGATCACTTGGTCACTGAAGAATACTTTGAAGAGATATCCCATGTTGACTATTGCGCACATATCTGGGCACCAGGGTTTCTTGGTGATGGGGAGGTGGTAGAGAGCATCCAGAGGTGAGTGACCAAGACGGTAGCACGTCTCTGTAATGAACCTTATGAGAACAGGTCGATGTTTTGTGGGTTACTGAAACTGGCTGATAGGCAGAAAAAGGGATGATATGATTGAGACATTCAAATTACTGAGAGGTTTTTACAAGATTAATTCAGAGGAAATTTTTCAGAACAGGTGTGGTGGTGGAAGAACTAGGCGCCATGGAAACTGAGCACGAGTGTAGTTAGTAAGGGTAATAGAACTAGATTTTTTACTTGGAGAGTGGTGAATGAGTGGAATAGGTTGCCAGAGTCTGTTGTGGGTGCCATGACTGTGGTATACTGATTGGAACATTCATAAAACTCAGCCACTTCCCAAGTGAGTACCGCATGATTACTGTCACCAACCAGAGGCAGAATAATTGTCTTTTACTGAAACCTCCTCTGACACTATAATCAGATCTAACACTTTTTCATCAGGAGTTCCTTCTGTCACATGCTGTTTGAGGAAGTTGTCTCGCAATAGCTCAATAAATTTAATATTTATTTCATAAAATACCTATAAAAAAACATAATACTGAAACAGGGTTCCTTTGAAAAAGCAACTCAAGGAAGTGAGAGAAATGAGTCACCTATTAGGCAAGCTGCAATCTTCTATAAAAAGAGTGAAGAATTTTATAGAAATTTTGGGAAACAGTATTCTAAGGTTACTCAGATTTGGGATTTATAAACTGTTAGGAGTTGAGCAAAAGAGAAGTAGTGTTTTGAACAAAAAAAAACATATACTAATTGTTTTTTAGAGATGAGGAAACTGTGGATTTAATATGCTCATGCCACAATAAGCTCAATAAGAAAATCGTTGCAAGAGAAAACTGAAATTGAATAGAAATAAGAATATTATAAAAAGAATGGAAGGTTGAAGAAATATCTTTCTTCAAGAAATAAGACAGAATAGCATTTTGATATAATTGAAATTATTATTATTATTATTATTGTATGGACACCTCCATGGTGTCTGAAGACTCCTTGCAGGAGACCCAAACTATCCACGCAATCTATCATACCCCTCCTTGAATCCATTAATGAATAAAGCATTAACAACCGACTCTGAAAGCCCATTCCATTCATTCAAAACTCTCTAGTAAAAAATGTCCTTAATAACCACACCTTAACTCAACTTTCAGGGATGACCTCTTGTTCTTCTTCCCCCCTTGCTAAGTGTTGAAACATTTCTCCTGCATCAACTCATGCTTAATGATATTACTCATCCATCCAACTCCTACCTCCTCCTTTGTTTACCTTAGGTAATCAAAGTAATACTGCTTCCTCTCGATGCCCCTTAACTATCTTACATTATTTGCTTGCAGGATTTTATGCTTTTGCACAACTTTGAGCTTCCTACTTAGCTTGTCATATTCACCTGCCTTATAGTTCCACATATGCCCCTTCTTGATAGAATATTCCTCCTTTTTTTTCTTTTTCTTTTTTTTTTTTTTTCTTTTTTGGTAAGACTGCACAATCCCTTTCCCCAATTGAAGGCAATGTGGCCATCTGGGTTATGGATAACGCTTCTGCACCTGAGCCCAGGTCCAATACTCTTACAGTCCAAGCCCCCTCCATCACATGTTGCCTCATGTAATTATCTCTCAGTAGGTATATGAATTCCATTTCCTTGATGCCATGTGACTTCTCTTCCTTCCACGATTTAAGATTTCTAATCTTATTGGGTATAATTCATCTGTAGCCATTAGCAACATTTCCCTGCCTTTCCTATCCCTTCTTGAAAACACTGTATCCATCACATTTTATTCCTGTATAAGAATAGCCTCTTCTGTCAAACAGGTTTTGCAAATGCCAATAACTTTTGTTCCCTTGCACTTAATGCAAGGGAACAAAAGTTTTCCCAAGGGACCTTGGGGAAACAATTAATCTCTCACTCTCAGTCATTACAGTCACAATATAGACTTTTCATTTTAATGTGCACTTTCAGGCTCTCATACAACCAGCCTGACACATCTAGTTTTGCTGAATGTTTACACTCACACTTTTACCAAACATTAATCTCACTGAACACAGGACTCCAAATCAATTTATTTCATCCTGCAAAACAAATCCTTTGAACTTTCAAAATTACTTCATATATCAATGTAACATACACCATTTCTCTTACATTCTGCACATTAAATAATTTCCAATAACAGCTTGCCATCTCAGCTCGTTCATGTCACATCTCAGCAACAGATGTTAACTCAAATCTAAACTCTTTTATTTTTTCAATGACTGCTTTATATCTTCTATGGGAAGAGGGTAAAAACACTTTCCCAGTATTCCAAGGTGGTCACTATCCCAAGTATTAACTGAGCTCAGTCACACAAATTCATGCAAATATTTCATTTGAGTTGTTTCACTAGCAATATAGGTGAAATATTTTTTAAAAAATTACTATTTTTGTATCATAAATACAGTATCGATCTTAATTTTTTATATAATTCTACATTTTTTATGCAACTTTTAAAGGATATTGAAAATTTTCACTAGGATTATGATCTTAATTGGCACAGATCAAATGTACATTATGTGTACAAGATCAAACATTATTTCTTAAAACTGATGCGTCATGCCTTTTCTACAAATAATGAGAACTGCACAAAGTTATTTGTTTTCCATTTTTTAAGTGTCAACTTTTAAAAAAAATTAGTTATGCAATTGAAAATGTATGAATGTACATTCATAATTTTATGTATATTTCAAAATTAGGAATAGTTTTAAACAAAAACTGTAAACAAGTCTCTTAATTTTAAGAAACTTGTTTACTGTATATTTCAAGACCAAGAGTAGATTATCACTATTCACGCTGTATTCTTATCTTTCCTTTTTTAAATTAGAGTTCCTCCTGTTAGAAAATTTGACATCTAAGTATGAGTTTCCCTGTGTGTTAGATTTGAAAATGGGCACTAGGCAATATGGAGATGATGCTAGTTTAACCAAAAGACAAAGTCATCAGGCAAAGGTAGCCTCTACAACATCAGGGACATTAGGAGTCAGAATCTCTGGCATGCAGGTATGTTTTGTATAGCTGCTATTATAGTATATAAGAAATTATATTATTGTTTTCATTAGGTTATACCCAAGCACAAGTACACAATAGTTGGAACTTGTAATTGCAGTTAACTCTGCATTTTTATACTGAGAGAGTAATACACTTCACCACAAGTTTCTTAAGCATTCACCATAGCAGAAAGCATGTCCAGAAGCTTATGTTGCCTTTCTATATTTACTCTGAAGTAAAATTAAAAAAAAAAAAAAAAATACACTCCATCGAAAACTACCTAATGCTATTTATTAGTCATGCATATATTGAAAGCTAACATGTAACATCCACTCAGCCATCATACCTGGTTGGTTAAGTAGACATCATACATACTATCCAAGCACCAGTGCATGGGTGTTTGCAAATGCCTTTAAGTGGTAGGTAAATTTCATTGCCCAATATTATACTGCCATCTTGCTTATCAAATGATTTATTTTATTTTTCTAAGTTTGCACTGAAAACAGTGTTATATACTATGGTCCTACATGTAGGACCAGAAGAGGCCTAGGTGCCAAAAATATCCTTTGCTATCCATCTCTAAACTTGGGGATTCAAGAAAGTCATTTTCTGGTAAGTCCTCCATGCCACCAGTGTGTGTCCTGCAAGGCATGCAACGAGTGTCTTGAAATCAGCCTGCCACCAATAACTCTGCTGGATACAGGATACGGTTGCAGAGATAAATTTTGGTATGATGTGATGTTTTTCCTGAAGTAACCATACCAAGTCATGGTTTTCAGTATAGTAGGCAGCTTTCTCATGATGGAGATAGTGAGTGGTTTCCCAGCACCCACAACTTGTATATATTAATAATGAATAACTCATCTCCTCTCTTTACTACCAGTCAGGCTTCTTTAATCCAATGTTAGTCCTTTAGTGGAATTCCACTGCTGTTCCAACTTTTGTTCTTCAGCCTATTCTCTGTAATCCTCACTATTGCATTGTGTCTTCTGACACCTATTCTATATGTGCTATAACAACATTTAGCAACATCAGCCAAATTTTCTATACTCTGGCAGCCTGCTCTGCAGCTCTTGTCATCACTTCTTTCAAGAGTTGTGTGAGCTAGAGTCAGAAGAGCATTGATTCTTGTCCTAATTAAATCTGTATATTCAGAACCAGAAAGGAAGTGACCCCGATCCTTGATCCATTGATACTAACAGGGGATATGTTTAGATTCTTGTAATGCAGCTCCATTGACTGAATAGTGCAACATTAAAGCCCATCTCCTTTGTTCAGCTGAGGTGGTCATAATTGGTGTCCTTCCATCAAGCACCAATCCAGAGGTGTGTTGATAATTATCCTTAACACAAGTCCTAGAGGCATCAAGACATAATTCTGAAGTGGAGAGAAAAAATTTCTCTAATCTGAATAGATGTAATCTAGGCACTAACCACTACAACCAGGGATTGCCAAGACCAGCATGATTTATAGTGGCATGGAAAAATGCTAGTGACACATCATGAGAAAGACATAACCAAGTTTAGTGAAATTCTATATCCATTCATCTGGGACAGAGTAAGAGAGAGAAACTCTACCTAAGAGCAACCTATGATAGGAAATAATTCAGAATGAAGAGTTTCTGTTGAGGTTTAAGTGGAGCTTTATAGAGAGAAGAAAGAAAAGATCTTAGAGTGGATGGGAATACAGAATGGGCCTGTCAAAGAGAATGCCAAAGTATTTCCTCTCCAAAAGAACTGGATAGAATGCAATTACATACTATGCAGGGAAAACTCAATTTTCAACTTCAATTTCATGACTCTACATGAGGGGACAAGAGAAAGTGTACTCGACTTTGTCACATTGATGTTTATCCCTCAAACTTAAAAGAAGTCGACTGCTTGGTTGAGGAGTTCCTGCAAGCCTTCTCTAGTAGAGGCTATTAGTATAAGGTCATCAATGAATACCATGGTATTAACAGTAGTTGTGTCAAGGGAGTAGCTAATATGGCTTGGAAGAGAGCAAAGAAATTCATTAGTGACACAATTGAATAAAATAGGAAAGAGAGAGGGGATCACCTTGGCATGCACCCCTTAAGTACTGGAAGAGATGTGATAGTAAGGGAATTGCAGAGTCAATTTCTGATATGTAGGCGAAGAAAGCTTCTGGACATTCTGCAATAGACAGAGTTCAAAGTACAGTTTGAGAAGAGAGAGAGAGACACTATCAAAGGCTTTTTGGAGATCCAGGGATGACTTAAGAGAGATTGCAATTGGCTTCAGGATCCAGAAAGAAGAGAGAAAAGAATGAAGATATTCTCAGTACAGCCATCTGCAGGGATGAAGGCTCCTGTCTAAAATCATGTTGAATGCATGACTGAAGATGTTAAGCTAACACTTTATGAAAGAGATGTAAGAGAGAACAGGAGCAACTCTAATTGGATGGTAGTTAGAGGGTACAGATGCATCTCCCTTATTTGGAAAGAACACTATTCGTGACTTGTGAAGATATGATAGTAGACATTAACAGAAGTAGATCAATTAACTCTTGCAAGATAGCAGAGGGAACCCACATAAGCTCCACAACAGTAAAGCAATCATATCCCACATCTGATGAAGTAATTGGAAGTTAGAACTTTATTTCATCAAAAGAAAGATGGATTGATAAGCTCTGCTTCTGGAATGGACCTTGAAATAGAAAGAACTACATCAAGTATGTATGAAGGCAGAGTGGAAAAGACATCAATCCAAAAATGGACAAACTCCTATCGAATCTCGCATGGAGGAGGAGGTGCATCATCCAATATTGTTCTAGCAGTGATGCTTCTGTGTTAGAGCAGAAGCATCTGTTCTAGCGCAGATGTTTCTGTTCCTAATAATGCCTGCATTGAGACACAAAGACGCTTTCTCTCTTTCCGTTTGAATGGAACAAGTGATACACTACCAACCGGGAAGGAAGATGTTGCCTGGAAAATTCCATCTCCAAATAATGATTCACTTTGCTGTAATAGATACTTCACTGAGTGATAATCTAATAAAAATTTTTAAAATCCTTACTTCATTATTGAAGAAAGAATAAAACAGTTCAAAAACATGACCAAAACCTTGGAGTATCAGTGACAAACCCAGAAAAAAAACATTGATTCAGCTAGGGCAGCATGTGGTGAAGTTGTTGCAAGGATAGAAAAATAAGAATGACATGGTGGACACAAGAATGACACAAGGTGGAACAAGTCATCAGAATTCAAGGAGAGGCGGCCTACCAGTCCTAAACACGGGGGGGGGGGGGGTTGTGTGCCAGGGGGGCTACCACCCTAGTATATATATATATATATATAATAAATGGAATAAAGCTGGATATGAGAATTACAGGAATTTCTCTACTGTGTGTTCCAGGTAAGATTCATGAAAGCATACTGGAAATGAGGTTGAGAAAATTTGTGGGAGTAGAACAAGTGCTGGATTCAAGCCAAATAGATGTTGTCAGGATCAGATTTTTACTTTAAGAGAAATAGTTGAGAAATCATGGGAATATGACAGGGATCTTTACTTAAGTTTCATAGATCTGGAAAAGATATATATGACAAAGTGCCTTGGGAAAAGCTGTTCAAAACACTACATTTATGTGAGGTAAATGGAACATTATACAGGGGAATAAATAGTCTATATTTAAGTTGTTAAGTCAGCAGTTAGAATTGAAAGAATATAGGAAGATGGTTTGATGTAAAACAAGCATTAAGACAAGGATGCACGTTATTTCCACTCTTATTCATCATCTATGTGGATCACATTCGGAAAGATAGTGGCATTAAATGTGATCTTAGAATTGGAGATATCCAACTTAGCTCTTTGCTTTATGCAGGTGATGATGTTGTACTCCTCTACACATCCAGTGGTTGTCTCCAGGATTCTCTAACTAAATTGAATTAACACGCATAGCAAATTTGGTATGGAAATCACTAATAAAAAGACAAAAACTATGAAAATAAGCAGGAACATAGAAAACTTCAGCTGTGTTCTGAATGGAGAGGCTATAGAACAAGTAAAACATTTCAGCTATTTATGCACAATTTTTATTGTCAAAACAGCTAAAATGAAAGTATGGGTTATCATATTTTGTCCAAACAGGTAAATAACAGCTGCACATCATAATGAGCATATACACTACATTAAATTTCCTGAGCCTGCACACTTGGAACTTGCAGAACATGCTACCTCCACTAAACCTCAATTCCATTGGAAGAAGATAAGGTTTTTTATAAAAGTAATCTCATGAATTGCTTATATAAAGAGAATTGTGAAACCTTGCTACATTGTTCGAATCTAAACAAAAATGCAATTATCCATTTTATGGGAATAGTACTTCTCCACAAGTTCTGGAAATTTTTTTTTAAATTAAAATCTATTGCTAATTTAAGATATTTTATTAGTGAAGTTCAGGCATTTCCATTGTTGAATCTTCTGGTTTATGTTCTGGTTGTTTAATTCAAGTCATACGAAGATGTCCTTAATACTAGGGCAAAAATTCTGTGCTAATAAAAATTATGGAAATAAAATCCATATTAAGTTTAATTATCATTGCTTATGTTCCAAAACATAATTAGTAGATTAATCTTGGATAATTATAAGAAATTCATGACGGTAGAATAAAATCATATCTCTTATACATGAAAAATGGTGCACAACTGATTCTTTCTAAGTGTGTGATTGATCCTAATGAATAATCAAGTGTGATGAGTGAAAAAGAATATTTGTGGTGTGTTGGCTGTTTTAAATAAGCAGTTGTCTTTAGAAAAAAAAGAATTGTGGAGGGTGAGTGAGAGCATAGCATAGTAGTGTTTGCTATATAGATGACCCAAAAATTGGTATGTGTTCTGAGTGGATGTAAGCTTTTGAATTAAATTTTATATGGTTTTATTGCATATTAGCTGATATAATAAGCAATGGATGTTTATAGCCTTAAGGTTTTATTTCATTATTTTGGAAATCAAGTATGAAAGCTTTTTTTCATTTCTTGGTACATGATTTTTTTATATACCATGAGGTGCAATTTCAATTGTTGGGGTATTCAGGCTTTCATTCTCTTTTGGATATGTTTCTTCTTAATGGTTTTGTTTAGGTTGTTGAGAATTGGGATTTTGCAATTTCTAAAAGTGTTCATATAGTTGGTACCATAGCAATCTAATGTGGATCCATTGTAAACTGAATCAGTCAGTATTGATTCACAACACAAAATACTATGAAAATAATACGGTTTGGTGAAGAAAAAAAAAAAAGAAAAGAAAACAATACTGAACTTTACAACACCTGTTTACTCCATAACATATATAATTGTAGTTAATCAGTAGAGGTTTTTTTTTTTTGTGTACCATGCTGTATTTAGTGTTATGAATCAAAACTATTACAGTGTATATCATACTGGTATAAATGATCTGGATTATTTATTACATAGGAGAATTCGAAGTGAAAGAAACAGAGGTGTTTCAGATGTAGATGTGAATCTGTGGGAATGGATGACATATCACCACGTATTCTTAAGGAATGTGCACCACAGTTAGTTATACCCTTGACTTGGTTATTTAATGAAAGTCTTGCAGTGGATACATTTCTCTGACATTTGATTTCCTTAGTACTGAATGAAAGTTTCTGCTTGGTCTCTGAAAGGGACCAACCAGTTTGAAACATGTCAGGCCAATGAAACCTTAAAAAATGCACTAAGAAAAGGTGATTTGGATAGCACTCATATCTTTTAAGTAGTATAAACTAATGTAACTTGATGCTGAGGATTGTATTCTCATAAGCTCTCTGGTCATTTTTATGAAACTCTTGTGGTTTCTACAAACATTCGGCTTTGAAATGATGTTGGATCTAATATCACTTTGCCTGTGTAATTTTACATCTCTGAAATTAAGCTGTATGGCTCTTTTTTTTAGTAGTTAAGATTTTCATCTTGTTGCCAAGGCCTCTGTGGAGATAGGACATTTTTAGAACTTTTTTTTGGTATAAAACCTCAAACAAAGATATCAAATAGAAACTGTATTTTTATTGTGACTAGTTTCATGAAGCACTTTGTTTCACTTCATCAGGGAATAACATGAATAAACTAAAAACTAGAAAGAAAAGTAATAACAGTTAACATATCTAGTGAAAAATATTTGAAAACGTGTAAAGAATGAAAAGTGCTCATTTGTTATTATGCTGACTGCTGGTTTGTAGGTTGCTGTATGCTACTGGTAGATACAAGTGTGTCATGGTGGATTAAGGAGGACCAGACTTGATGTAAAATCATTCTTTGTTTTTTGTTACACTGTAGAGGATGCTTCATCATTCCACTGATTCTTTGAACTCTCATGAGTAAAAACAGTAATCAGTATGGAGCATTTCAGTTTGTTACCATTTTACTTGGTGTTTTGTTTCTGTTATATGTGCTGCCATCCCTGATTTGTGCTTTCTTTCATTCTGAACATCCTTGAAGTGTTCCGATCAACATATTTCACCAGATCACCCATTCTATCCTATATGGTTTAGACCACAATTACAACCGATTTTGTAGACACCTGTTTTTTTGAGTGGTGGCAGATGTGGAGATTTAGGAAGTTTCAGATGTTCAAAGATTTTGTTGATTGGATAGAAAGCTACTTTTTTAAGTTTTCTTGGGAAAGCAATTTTGTTTGCTATTTTATCTGTGATTGAGTGTATATATTGTAGAATCACTGCTCCTTTGTCTTCTTGGTTTTTTTTTTTTTTTTTTTTTTTTCAGAAGTTGAAATAGAATTTTTTTTACTAATGTTCAATTAGTAAAAAATTTTAATTAGAAATTACCCAACTTTGTGGAGAAATTACCCAGCATATTGCATCGAACGATAAATATAAGGGCTTTTTAAACTGACTTCTCAATTTGGAAGTTTTAAAAGATCTAGCATTAATGATTGATATCCTACAGGAATTATCTGTCAGAAGCTCTACAAAGTCACAATATAAGTATTATAAGGGCTAAATTAGGCCTTTTTTTTGCTTGACAATGCTAACCCTTTGTTAAAATTTCCATAGCTCACCACTGGTGTCACTGCCTTCCAAAACCCCACTCTTAGAGAACATAGGTCGTCACTTATCATGAGCAGTACTCCACCACTGCACTTTCCCTTCCTATCCTGCCGAAAAATGCTGTACCTTGCTACTTCTATTCCTGTTATTATATCCTTTTCTGTCAACCATGTCTCAGTGATCCCAATAATCTTTGGCCAGGCTGATGCTATCAGCGCCACCAATTCCTCTCCTTTATTCCGGATACTCCTGGCATTAGTATAAAGCATAAAAATGCCACTTTTCTATACCTAGCATTATCCCCTCTAGAACCCACTCAGCCTTATCTGATGTTGTTCCCCTGCTACCATCCAGCCTGGGTATTCTAGTTTTCCTGCATTAACACACCGACTCGTTCAGTACAGCAATCTCTCCAGATGCTTATGTCCTTCCTCATTCAAATGCAAGTGGTCTCTTGCATACAGTTCCTTTCTGTCCTCAAACATCCTCCAATATATATATATATATATATATATATTTCTTTCAGCAAATCTATCACAAATTAACTCTCACAAATTTCTACTTCTGTTTGTAGCTATTTAAATATTGAAGGCAATGTTAAAAACTTCCATTATTAACATCTTGTATTTTCTTAACATGTTGAATAACTAACCCATAATAATATTTCTAGCTTTTTCTTCCATGCAGTAGCACATTACTGCTGTTATGTTTATGATACTTTTGATTATCAAATGCCATGGTCTCTAACTCCTACTTTATATATGAATTTAATGATTTATCAATTTATAGTCAGTATTTTTGTGGGTGCTAGAAAGGATTGGCAGAACTTTAAGGCTCCTTAAGGATATTGACAGAAGAAAATCGAAATACTTCTGATCGGACATATTGAAAAGATGGAAGAAGGACTTCTCAAGACAGTAATAGAAGGTAAAGTTCCTGAAATAAGAGGAAGGGATAAATTTTCAATAAGATAGATGGTGACTGATCTTCTGAGAGTTGAAGCCTCCAGAAAAGCATATGACAGGACCACCTGGCGAGAACTAGTGTGGAGCATCACCAAGGAAAGGAATGACTAAATGGAATTTGATAATGTCCAGCGAGTAGATGGATGGATTTGACTAGTTTTGGAGTCAGAGACCAAGTCTGAAACATAGTCCTTCTCTCCAGATTTTGCTTAATCACCCTCTGACAAATTTATAGTTTCTTCTTCCATTAGGGCTACCAGTGATAAATTCACAATGATGGAATCTTGTTATAATTGTGGTCATTTCATAGCAAAATGATGCTGGAGGATTTCAAATTCATCGGTAGCCCTAACGGATGAAGCTGTTAGTGCACATTAAGTCGAGGACATAACTTTGCTGGTACTCCCAGGCAAGTTCTAAAAGCCAAAATAATGGCTTCCATTGAATGGGGTTGAAAATTTTCATCAAAACATCCCTTCCCCACTCAATCGAATTCATTTGCTGTCTCTGTCATTCTCCCAATGCAACCAACTACTCTGAGCGCTTTAATTTCCTCTCCTTAAAAATTGATTTTCTCCGGTCCCACTTTTCCAACAGCAAAATTATCCTCCTAGGAAATTTTATTTCCTAGGAGGATAATGCTGAAACATTTGCCATCACTAATGACCTTGCACAACTTGTTCAGATGCCAACCAGATAACCTGAACCACTCCCCGAACACCCTAGATCTCTTCCTCATCAATGATCTTTCCAAATACACAATGAAAGTAGTGGGCCCCCTGGGTAATTCTGACCACAATCTAGTGCTCATCTCCTCCCCCATGCAACAACGCTTACCCAGCCACTCCCATACAAGAGTAGTTTGGCATTATAACAGTGCCAAGTGGGACAGCCTCCGCAACTTCTATGCCACATTCCCATGGTTGGACTATTGCTTCTGGCCATCCAACCCAAACATATGCACCAAACTTATAAAGTAATCCTCACTGGCATGGAAACATACATTCCCCACACTACTCTGAACTGGGGGAGACCAGACGCTAACCAAGCGCATCCCTCAGGTGGCGGATGAGGGAAACCCCAACAGGTTGCTCTAAATAAAGAATAAGGAGCCATGGACCAAAGGATGCAGCAGAGGAATGGCAAGCCGGCTGCATTATTTTGCCATTAAACCTTATGAATCAAGAATCTCCCCTGTGTGTGTCAAGAGAACGCTACTCCGTCCGAGGAAGCCGATGTGACTGTTCCTAGATCACAGGGAGCAGTCGAGAAGTATGTTATCTGGTCAGCCAATAGAGTTTCTCATCTCCTAATGTTAAATATAAGAACACTGCTAAAACATGGAAAAACAAACCTGATGGAAAAAGAACTTGCTAGGATTAAATGGGACATTGTGGGCTTGGCTGAAACCCACTGGACAGGAGAAGGAGTTATAAATCTGAATTCGGGAAAACTATGCTACTCGGGAAGAAAGGACAATATACATAGAGAAGGAGTTGCCATCCTAGTGAATAACAGTTTACAAAATGCAGTCATGGCCATAGAACCCCCATGGCCCAAGAATGATCGCTATCAGACTAAAAAGTAAAGAGAAAAATGTTCACTTTACAATTATTCAAATCTACACCACCGACCAGTCACATGAAGATGAAGAAATAGACATTTTTTATGATAAATTAAAAGATTTAATAGACAAGACTAATAAGAAAGATATATTAATCATGATGGGAGATTTTAATGGCAAGATTGGGCAGTTCACCCCAGGCTTGGAGTTGATAATAGAAATGAAAGAGGAGAAAGAACACTAGAATTTTGTAAAGCAAATAATCTAATTATCTGCAATACCCTCTTTTTCCATAGACCTTCCCACAAATACACATGGACCTCACCAGATGGTACAACAAAGAACTGTAATTGATTACATTTTAATCAAACATATCTGGAAATCATCAGTTCAAAATGTTAGAACTTTAAACACTCCAAATTTCGACGCTGACCATGAACTGCTTGTGGCAAAAATAAAACTAAAATTTAAGTACTGCAGGTCATGAGCTTTTATCAACAAAATGGACATGTCAAAACTGAAAGAGAAATTTATACAAGACAACTATCAAACACTAATAGGAAGTGAGATCAGATGATTAACCTATGATAATATAGTAAATACATAGAATCAAGGTAAAAAAATTATTATAAATACTGCACGAAATATACTCGGAACAACAGCAAGACCAAATGATGAATGGATAACCCCTGAAATTTTAAATACTTCAGAAGAAAAAAGAGCAGCAAATCATATATTAAATATAAAAAATACAGAAGAAAATACACAACATTATAAGAACCTTAAAAACAAAATTGATAAAATGTGCATATCTGCCTAAAATGATTGGTTGGAGGAAAAAGCAAAACTTTGTGATGAAGCTAATAAAAGAAACGACAATAAAACTGTATATAAAATTTTAAAAGAATTAACTAAGATATATAAAGATAAACCACTAACAATGAAAGAGCTAAAACAATCTAGAAACTGGATCATTACAAAATATTAAAATAATCTGGAAAGACTACTATCAAACATTATTTCAGAAAGAACACGAGGAGGAAAGTTCTTTCTTTTAGGGTTACACGGTGATCAGCACTCATATTTGTAGATTTAGGGACTCAAAAACACACTTGTTGAACAGATTATTTTATTAATTACAAATAAAATAAAACTTGATGTTTCGACCTCTATATCGAGGTCATCATCGGAAGAATACAACTGTATAGTTGTATTGGTTCTGTATTCAAGCTTGGTTCTGTATACAGTTGTATTCTTCCGATGATGACCTCGATATAGAGGTCGAAACGTCAAGTTTTATTTTATTTGTAATTAATAAAATAATCTGTTCAACACGTGTGTTTTTGAGTCCCTAAATCTACAAATACGAGGAGGAAAGTATAATAGAAGAGATGATATATGAAAAGGCACCACCCATAACTGCAGCAGAAGTTATAAATGCAGTGAACCCAATGAAACTCTCGAAAGCTCTGGGTAAAGATGAAATATCTATATAACTATGGAAATATGGTGGCAAGAAAGCCATTAACTTCTTAATGAAATTATTTAACCCAGCTGACTCTGGAAAACAGAAGTTATTATAGTTTATAGCCATAGCTATAAACTATTCATCCGAATTATTCAAAAGAGAAAACACAGGTGCTTACAGAAAAAATCATAGAAGAAAATCAAGCAGGATTCAGGCCAAATAGATCCACTACAGACCACATCTTCACCATTAATAATATAGCAGAAAAATATTGGGAATACAACCTGCCCATATACTCTTGTTTTATAGATTTCAAGCCAACCTTTGATTCAGTTAATAGAAATAAATTGATCACCATTTTAAAGAATGTAAGAATGGATTGAAATATTTTAACATTTATTATAAATTATTATGGAGATACCAAAGCTTTTGTTAAAATGAATAATATTAAAACCAAGGATTTCAAAGTTGAAAAAGCTATAATGCAGGGTTGTCCTCTTTCACCTCAACTCTTTATCATCTTCCTAGAAGAAGTCTGTAAAACCATAGCTGATGAACCAGGTGTAAAAACCAATGGCACCAACATTAATCACATCAAATATGCTGACTACCCAGACCGGTTTCAACCTTCATTGAGGTCTCATCAGTGGGAGGCAGGCCCAGAAGTGGTGACACCAAGGCAGAAGCATTGGAGTGGTCATGTTTACCTATACGAGTTGCCAACAGGCACACCACTTCTGGGCCTGCCTCCCACTGATGAGACCTCAATGAAGGTTGAAACCGGTCTGGGTAATGGCCCTCCCCTTAATGCATAGCAGTGTACATGTCTGCAAGGAGACGTGCTTTGCACTGTGGGAGAAACTGAGACAAGGAGTGATGAGAACTTGGTCCACCTTTGCTACGAGTTTCCAGTGTGCTGCTCCACCTTACCTCAGTCCTGAAGATATTTTCAGGCCAAACCTTTTTTTGCTTACACTTGAATAAAGGATTAAACTAAATTTTATAGTCTAACCAAGTGAAAAATAAACTTCAAAAATATTAATATCTTAAATGACTCCTGTAAAACCTATGGTATGAAAATAAATCTTCATAAAACAAAAATAATGAAGATAGGTAGAGAAGAAGAAAATATTTCTATAAATCTCGAAAATCATCCGTTGGAACAAGTTAATGAATATTTTTGGCAGTCTCGTTTCCAGTAACCTAAACATGGAAACAGTAAAACATAGGCTAAACCTTGGTTGGACCAGTATGAATAAACTAAATAAAATATAGAAAAATAAAAAAATCCCAACAAGTCTAAAACTAAAATTATATAAAACAATTATCATCCCCTCGGCTACCTGTACTTCAGAAACCTGGAGATTAACTCAACAACCAATCAAGAAACTTCAAGCATTTGAAATGAAATGCCTCAGAAAAATCAACAACACCCACTGGATGCAACACAAGACCAATGATCAGGTCAGAATAGATTTAAACTTCCCAGATGATATAATAGATACAACCATTAAGCATCAGTTGAGTTGGTTTGGTCACATTCAGAGAATGGCCCCTCATAGATTGCCATATTTAGATCTTAATATATATATATATATATATCATATATATATGACCTAGAGGCAAACCAAGAAGCACTTGGATAAAGTTGTTGAAAGAACATTCCCATCTGCCTAGCTATAGAGTCATGACCGAGATGGCCAAAGATCGTAATAAGTGGAGAACCTTTCTTCTTAGTGGACTCAACCCGTTACCAAGCGGGTGAGATGATGATGATGACTGAACTTTCATTCCCTAACTAAATCCTGGTTCTCCAAAAGATGTGCCAAGGCTGTACAAATGAAAAACCAAACATACTGTACCTGGCTCAAATCAAGAGCCCCATCCTCCTTTAGGGCTTATACTGAAGCCTGAAATAAATGCAAAAAAAAAATCAATGCTTCCAAAACAGAGTTCAAAAAGCAGGAAACTAGCAGTCTGTCCAAATGGCAGTCGAGCCTTTGGTCTCTCACCAAAGCAGTTGGCTGTAACTTCTCCTATCATACCCAGATGGTTCTATTGCATCATCACCCACAAAAATAGCCAATCTTCTGTCTTCACACTTTGTTTCCAATGCATGTATAACAGACAATGGTAAATGCACCCCAACCATTCCAGATGCTCAACATATAAATGCCACTATATCCATTTGCCTGGAAGAGATCAGAAAAATACTGTTCAAATTAGACACAAAAGTCTCCTGATCCTGATAGCATTTCTCCAATTGTCCTGAAAGTTTGTGCACCAGAACTGACTCCACTGGTATCTATCCCACAACCTGGAAACTAGCCTGTATTCAATCCATTCCCAAGAAGGGCAATAAGTCACTGCTGTCCAATTACCACCCCATCTCCCTTACCTCAGTCCTGTCTAAAGTAATGGAAAAAATCATCAATTTGCAATCCTACACTACCTTGAAGGCACCCACCAAATAAATGACTGCCAGTATGGATTCCGTCACTGCTGATCAAAAGGAGATCTGCTCACATGTCACCCATCTCTGGACAAATGCCATGGAGAAGTTTGCGAATCTCAAGTGGTTGCAGTTGATATCTCCAAAGCTTTTGACCGGGTCTGGCACAAAGGCTTACTAAGCAAACTACCTCAGTTGGTCTGTGTCAGGACTTCTATAGTCGGATTGCCAGCTTTCTGTCTGGATGGACACTGTGTGTGATGGTGGACAGTTCCTTATCCTCTCACCATTCAACTAATGCCAGGGTTCCACAAGATTCTGTCCTTCACCAACCCTCTTCCTGCTATATATCAATGACCTACTTCAGTTGACCTCCAATCCAACACACAGTTTTGCAGATGACAGCACATTGCACTCCTCCCTTTGATTTGATAAACCTTACTCTACACAACTCACCTCAACTTACAGAACATCAAACACCACTGCCCTCAATTCTGATCTCCGAGCCGTCCTCCAATGGGATTCAGATAACCTCATCAATTTCAATGCTAATAAAACCCAATTCTCTCCTATTTCTCATAAAAAAGAAACATTTTTTCCCAGTATTCTTTTTGATGATAACCATTCCAGACAATTTGAGATTTCTCTTCTTGGAATTACCTGGATATCAAACTTCTCCTGGCATAAACACATCACAACCATTGCATCCTCAGCTGCAAAAAACTAGGATTTCTCTTTTGCTGAAGAAGTTAATTCACCTACTTCACCCCTGAACAACTGTTAACATTAAACAAATCACAAATCTGCCCAGCTATTGAATACTGCTCTCTCACATGGTGAAAGTTTTCTAAATCCAGAGTACTTTAATAAAAAGGTGGCACACCGTTTGGCAGCTCCTATAAGAGGAGATGATCTTGCTAATGCTTCTGCCTGGTATCTCCACTTGGGCCTGGCTCCCACTGAAGAGACCTCAATAAAGGTCAAAACTAGTCTGGGTAGTGGCCCTTCCCTTGATGCATAACATTGTGCATATCCGCAAGGAGATGTGTTTTGCATAATGGGAGATACTGAGATAGGAGTGTTGGTAGCTTGTTTCACCTTTGCAAGGAGTTGCCCGGTGTTGTACCACTTTACCGCAGTCCTGAAGATACTTTCAGGTGCAAACTTTGTTTGCACACACTTGGATAAAGGATTAAACTAAATTTATTACTGCTCTCACATATGGGGTGGGGGCCCTCAAAATGCTTGACTCAGTACAGAGGAGAGCAATTAGACTTATTAATGACCCATCTCTTACCAACTCACTCCCCCCACTTTCGCACAGACATTTGGTTTCTGCAGTATGTATATTCTACAAATATTTCCAAGGGAAATGCTCATCTGAAATAACATCAATAATTCCCCCACTTAGTATTAAGCTCGTTGGAACACATGCAGCTGCTGCTTAACATCCCTTTATAGTGCACCTTGAAACAAACAGAACAAGTTTCTTTTCCTCTTCCTTCATCCCTGCAACTGCTGTATTGTGGAACAGTCTTCCCGCCTCAAATCAAATGTAAACAAATTCCTCCTTTCCCAACCCATCACTACTCATATATGGTACTAATTTTTATAGTATAGGTTGATCAACCAACTTCTCATGTATGGGCTCGATATAAAAATAAAACATAAAAATGGGAAATATATGACCTGCCTCCAGCAAGAGCCAATAACATTCAATAGAATGTGTCAAACATCTTAATCCATTCCAAGCCTCTCAAAAAAAATATCCCACAAAAGGAAATCAGTACTTTAAAAGAACTATACAGTAATAACCTATTGTTATAAGTAATGCAGTTGTGGTGATAAATTTAGCTGAATATGAAAGCAAACTGCACATACTTTTACAAGACTAGTCTACATAGCAAATTATAGATCATGATCCTACTAACTCGCAAAAGAATAAAGTTTGCAAATTGTTGAAAAAAAAGTCACTTCCTGGCCAAAAGAAATAATTAACAAACTCAAGCTTTTTCTTGTTAAAACATCCTGAATATATGGAGGTTCTAAAATTCACAAACAAGGTCCTTACACCCTATTGTGGATAGTATAAACAGTCCCACATACAAACTTGCTGAACATTTAGCTAAATTACTAACCACCCTCACAAATAATTTTCCCTCCTTTGTTAAAAATCTGTTCACCTAAAAAGTATATTAGAAATGATATCTTAAAAAGTTCAAACATAATGATTAATTTTGATATTACTTCACTATTTGCCAGTGTCCCATTAATTGAAACCCTTGATTTACTAAAGTCACATTTTCCCCCAGATATATTTAAATTTACAGTACTTACTTAATCCTCTTCACTCCACCTTGGAGCATAGGTCTTCCACCACCATTTCCTACCGGACTCCGTTTTTTGCTTCTGCTTTTATTTGGTTCCAGTTTTTATTAATATTTGTTATTTCTTTCAATATTGTTATTTTCTATGATTCTCTTGGCCTTCCTCGTCTTCTTTTATCCTGTGTGTTCCAATCTAGAGCCTGTTTTACTATTATTTTATCTTCTTTCCTCGATACATGCCCCAACCATCTCCATTTCCTTTCGTGTATCTGTTGCAATATTGGTTTCTGATTTATTCTCTGCCATAGCTCTTCATTTGATATTTGTTTTGGCCAATATATTCCCAGTATCATTCTTAAAAACTTGTTTAGAAAGACCTGGACATTATTAACTATCCTTTTGTACATCCACGTTTTTGATCCATACTTTAGTATTATCTTTAAATTTGAGTTAAATATTCTCATTTTAGATTTTATAACAAATTCTTGTTTTTCCAATATTTCTAAGTTGGTTGAAAGTTGAATAAGCCAGCTGTTTCTTGCTATTTATATCTTTAGTAGTCCCTCCTTTTATTGATACTATTGAACTAAGGTATATAAACTGTTCTACTTCTTTAAGCAGTATTTCTTCTATTGTTATTTGTTTATTTTGCTTTGCACTTATTTTCATCAGCATTGTTTTATTTTTATTTATCCTAAGGCCAACTTTTTTGGCTGTTTCTACAAGTGTTGTTGTTTTATGTTCTATATCAGAAATATGCTTCTGTGAAAGTAAGCAGATATCATCTGTAAAATCTAGATCATGGGGTTAGTTTTGAAGTAACCATTGTAATCCTGTATTTCGATAAGATACGTTTCTCATCACCCAGACAATTAAAAGCATAGTAGGGGAGAGTATACAACCTTGCCTTACTCTTGTCTTTGTTTTAAATGGTTCTGAGAGGATATTCCTCTCAGATATTCCATGTATTACTTTAATTTCAAAATCTTCATACATTTTTTTAATTATTCTTATTATTTTTTCTGGGAGTCCATAATGTCTAAGTAATTTCCATAGGGAAGATCTGTTTATACTGTCAAAAGCTTGTTCAAAATCGATAAAATTTAAATATAAGCTTGCCTGTCGTTCCAATGATTGTTCTGTGATAATTTGTAAAGTAGCAATGTGGTCTGTTCATTATCTATTGGCTCTAAATCCTGCCTGTTCTGGTCTTAGTTGTTTTTCTATTTCTATTTTGATTCTTTTTAGTATTCTCCTTGGTAGTATTTTACTTATAACACTCAGCAATGTTATACCTCTCCAATATTTGCATTCGCATAAATTCCCTTTTTTGGGTAATTTAACCAGTGATCCAGTATTCCATTCCTTCGGCAACTCTTCTTTCTGCCATATCTCAATTAGTAAGGGATATAATATGTCTTCTATAAGTTTTGGATTTGCTTTTAGTATATCGCCTGGTATGTTGTCTGCTCCCTGTGCTTTACCTGTTTTGATTTGAGTTATTGCTTTTGTAATTTCTATTTTTGTGATTTTGTTCAAATTTATATCTAATGATGCATTTTGTTCATTTAATTCTAGGCTCTGGTCACCATCAGTCATTTCTTGAAATTTCTCTGAGAAGAATTCCACCCATCTATTTATCTGTTCTTTTTCATTTAATAATAGTTTTCCTTCATTACTGAGTATAGGAACTATCCATTTGTTTTTTTTTTTCCCACTTTATTTCCTTGTAATAGCATACAACTTTCTAGTATCATTTACATATGCAGCATCCTGTGCCTCTTGTGCTAGATTCTTTATGTATTTTCTTTTATCATTTCTTACACTTCTTTTTATTTCTTTGTTAATTGCCCTGTATATTTCTGTTTGTTTTTGATCAACATTTTTGCCAATCTGCAACAGTTTCTCTTTTATTCTATTTCTTTCCTCTATTTTTAATTTAGTGTTTTCTGATACCCATTCTTTGTCTGTAGTAGTTCAAAATCCCAATATTTTTTCTGATGTGCTTATTAGTATGTCTTTAATCTTGGCCCATTTTCCCCTCTATGTTATCTCCTTCTCTTTTTTCAAGTTTATCCCATTTATCCTGTAGAGTTGTTATAAATTTATTTCTAATCTCTTTGTTTTTGAGTTTTTCCTATTTCCTAAACTACTTCCTATTGTGCACTTTGTTTATTTTTAAATATTTTTACTGTTATGGTAACTGTTAGGAGAAAGTGATCTGAATATGCCTCAGATCCTCTTTTAACTCTGACATCCAGTAGTGATTTCCTCCAATTCCTTGTTATAAGTACATGGTCTATTTGGTTCTTTGTCTTTCTATCTAGTGCTATCCATGTCCACTTGTGTATTTTTTTATGTTGGAAGAGACTCCCTCCTATTACAAGCTGATTGAACATACAAAAGTCTATAAGTAACTCTCCATTTTCATTTATTTCTCCTTCTGCATACTTTCCCATAACAGTTTCTTTATTAGTGTTATCATTTCCAACCTTAGCATTAAAGTCTCCAATTATAAGTTGCATATCTTATTTATTTGTTTCTATACTTCTCTGTAGCATGTTATAAAAATTATCCTTTTCTTCTTGGATCGCATCATTTGTTGGTGCATATATAGCAATTATTGTGATGTTCTGTTTGCCGGCTTTAAATCTAGCGTTTAGTATTCTTTCAGATATTTGGTTCCACTCCATTAGTGCACCATGAGCTTTCTTTGTCATCATTAGTGCAACTCCCTTTGTGTAGTCATTTGTATTTTGGTTCCCAGAGTAGATTAAGTAGTGACCAGAGTTTAATTTGATTTTTCCGGTTCCTATCCATCTCGTTTTGCTTAATCCCGTTATTTCTAATCTGTATTTTTCTAGAACTCTCGAGACTTGGTATGTCTTCCCAGTTTCAAACATGGTTGTAACATTCCAACATCCCATTCTAAACTTGTCTTTTGGTAAGGTATATGTCACTTTCTTCCGCACTTCTGCTTCCCCCAGAAGGGCTTTCACAGAAATGCCTCGTGTTTGTGGCAGTTCGTGTTCCATTTTCTTCGTCCAGTATCACATTTTGGAAGGTTTCAGTTTGCATAGCAAAAATTTTTTTCTGAGACTGGGTTGCTAGCCCTGCACTCAACCCTCGCCATTTATCCAGGCTTGGGACTAGCATGCCAAGTTTTCACTAAATATGGCTGGGTTCTAAATTTACAGTACATGAGGTTATTTTGCATGGAAAGGGAAGATATATAAACAAGTAGATGGAACAGCAATGGGTTTCTCTCCTTTTCTCCACCTTTAGCCAATTTCTACAAAGAATACTTTGAAAAGCTATCTACGAATATAGCCACTGTCAAACCAGTGGTTTGGCTACAGTGTGTTGATGATGTGTTTGCTATTTGGCCACATGGTCCAGACACGTTGCATACATTTTAGTGTATTTTTTTATTATTATTATTATTAGGGGCGACTCCAGGGAGTCCTTAGACTCATCGAGGGAGGCCCTAAACATCATGTCCACACAACTATATGACATTCTTACAGTATCTATCATACCTTGCCTTGAACTCACTCACCATCATAGCACCCACAACAGACTCTGGCAGCTTATTCCTCCTTATTCCCTATATTTAAATAGTCAACACCCTAAAATCCACTTCACAATGGAACAGGAAGCTAATGACTGTTTTCCCTTCCTGGATACACTACTCACACGACTTCCAGATAGTTCTTTATCTTTTTCTGTTTATAGAAAACTCACATGTACAAGAAGATATTTGCATGTACACTCATACTATCACCCAGCTCAACAGTATGGAATCCTAAAAACACTAAATTTTAATAAAGGATTAAACTAAATTTATTATATTCTAAGTGAAAAATAAACTTTCAACATCTTTCTCTAAATCCAGAGTAATTTATTAAAAAGGTGGCATACCATTTGGCAACTCCTATAGGTAGAGATGACCTTGCTAATGCTTCTGGCTGGTATCTCCACTTGGGCCTGGCTCCCACTGAAGAGACCCCAATAAAGGTCGAAACTAGTCTAGGTAGTGGCCCTTCCATTAATGCATAACAGTAGACATATCTGCAAGGAGATGTGTTTTGCATTATGGGAGATACCGAGATAGGAGTGATAGTAGCTTGCTCCACCTTTGCAAGGAGTCGCCCTGGTGTTGCACTACCTTACCCCAGTCCTGAAGATACTTTCAGGTGCAAACTTCGTTTGTTCACACTTGGATAAAGGATTAAACTAAATTTATTAAAAACACTAATTCACAGAGCTACAGCTGTCTGTTCCGATGACAATGCTCTTATTTCTTCTGAACTCACTCACTTGCATCATATCTTCTTAGCCAATGGCTATATCCCCATAGGTTAGAAAAAATACTAAATGCTCCCCAGAAATCCCCCCCCCCATTGCCTACCACACAAGACTACAGCAAAACTGTTACCATCCCACACATTCAAGGCACTTCTGAAAAGATATCTCGAGTGCTTAATAAATATTAGCTACGCACTGTATTTAAACCTTGTGTCAATTTGGAAACTTTCATCCATTTACCTATAAAAAATACATCTGGCACTATTGTTATGGCAAGTTGGGTCTAGCAGACCATGCCTTGAATACCCCCTCACACAGGATCAAATGGAAGAAAACAAAAGTGCTACACACAGAAGTCATAAGTCAGAGAGATTGTTTTGTAATCAACAGAATCTTTAAAACATACCCCAAACCTCAACAAGTATGGCTGTATAAATTTGCCAAAAATATGGGAGACAGTCATTATGACATCTAAGGAATACTTGTTTTCTCTCCTTTTCCATCATAGATGGTGCCTAATTAGGACTGTAGTTCCTTGTGTTGCCCGTTACAATTTTTTAAATGATTCCCACTGTTATACCAAATTGTTGTTGTTTCGCATACGGCAACAAACTATTTTTGTGCTCTGAAGATGCTGGATATAATACCAGCAAAATATCAGCAAATAAGTTAATAAATATTAATTCTTTTCTTATCTTTCTGTTGTCATCAATGCTGTGAAAATAAATTAACATGTACTGCCAACACAAGCCTTCCCACATGTTTGTAACTTTTCTGGCCCTAGATTATATATTTTATAACTCCTCTCACGCTTATTCTTACAATATTCCTTCCACATCATCTTATGATCTCTTGTTTAATGAAATTGCACATCCATCACTGTTGTGATGGATGAGTATTCTATTTGTTCTCTGAACTCCAGGGACACATTCATATACTGTATAATTTATGCATCTTTTCAAAGCTTCCTGTGCACTGCTGATATCCTTCCCATTTAATATCTGTTACCGTGAAACCAAAGATAGTATTTCCTGGGTTTGTCTTAATTTCCAGATTTTTAGTTCAGCATATAATTAAAATTGTAGTTGACTACTCCTCAGTTAGTACAGCATGTTCACTGTCACCAACTGGAACAAAACAGCAATATCCTTAACTGAGACACCTTCTGACACTATGATCAAATCTAACACTCTTTGTCACTGAGTTGCTTCTTTCACATTCTGTTTGAGAAAGTTGTCATGCGACAGCTCAGTAAATTCTCCTTTATTCTTATCATGAGTTTTGTCTGTTAATCAGTATTCAGATAACACAGGCCTGCGATGAAAAAGTTGTTTGAGAAGTAATAATTGATTCTTAGATTTTTAGGTGCTGAGTTCAGAAAAAATAGTAAAAAAATTTCATCACCCATCAATTTTACCCAATTTCTAATTTTATCGTTTATTTATGCGCTGAATTTGGATTTAAATTCAGCGCATTGTTATTTTCATTCTCCTTTATTTACAGCTAATTAATTGTGTAAGAACCTAGCCATGCTTAGTGAAAACTTGACATGCCGGTCCCAAGCCCAGATAAATGGTGAGGGTTGAGTGCAGGGCTAGCAACCCAGTCTCAGAAAAAAATCTTTGCTATGCAAACTGAAACTTTCAAAATGTGATTCTGGATGAAGAAAATAGAATACGAACTGCTACGAACATGAAGCACCTCTGTGAAAGGCCTTCTAGGTAAGCAGAGGTATGGAAGAAAGTGACATATACCTTACCAAAAGACAAGTTTAGACTGGGATGTTGGAATGTTAGAACCATGTTCAAAACTGGGAAGACATACCGAGTCTCGAGAGTTCTAAAAAAATACAGACTAGAAATAACGGGATTAAGCAAAACGAGATGGATAGGAACCGGAAAAATCAAATTAAACTCTGGTCACTACTTAATCTACTCTGGGAACCAAAATACAAATGACTACACAAAGGGAGTTGCACTAATGATGACAAAGAAAGCTCATGGTGCACTAATGGAGTGGAATCTAATATCCAAAAGAATACTAAACGCTAGATTTAAAGCCGGCAAACAGAACATCACAATAATTGCTATATATGCACCAACAAATGATGCGATCCAAGAAGAAAAGGATAATTTTTATGACATGCTACAGGGAAATATAGAAACAACAAATAAAAAAGATATGCAACTTATAATTGGAGACTTTAATGCTAAGGTTGGAAATGATAATACTAATAAAGAAACTGTTATGGGAAAGTATGTGGAAGGAGAAATAAATGAAAATGGAGAGTTATTTATAGACTTTTGTATGTTCAATCAGCTTATAATAGGAGGGAGTCTCTTCCAATATAAAAAAATACACAAGTGGACATGGATAGCACTAGATAGAAAGACAAAGAACCAAATAGACCATGTACTTATAACAAGGAATTGGAGGAAATCACTACTGGATGTCAGAGTTAAAAGAGGATCTGAGGCATATTCAGATCACTTTCTCCTAACAGTTACCATAAAAGTAAAAATATTTAAAAATAAACAAAGTGCACAATAGGAAGTAGTTTAGGAAATAGGAAAAACTCAAAAACAAAGAGATTAGAAATAAATTTATAACAGCTCTACAGGATAAATGGCATAAACTCGAAAAAAGAGGAGATAACATGGAGGGAAAATGGACTAAGGTTAAAGACATACTAATAAGCACATCAGCAAACATATTGGGATTTCAAACTAATACAGACAAGGAATGGATATCAGAAAACACCAAATTAATAATAGAGTAGAGAGATAGAATAAAAGAGAAACTGTTACAGATTGGTGAAAATGTTGAACAAGAACAAGCAGAAAGATATAGAGCAATTAACAAAGAAATAAAATGAAGTGCAAGAAATGATAAAAGAAACAATATAAAGAATCTAGCACAAGAGGCAGAGGATGCTGCATATGTAAATGATACTAGAAAGTTATATGCTATTACAAGGAAATAAAGTGGGAAAAAAAAAAAACAAATGGATAGTTCCTATATTCAGTAATGAAGGAAAACTATTATTAAATGAAAAAGAACAGATAAATAGATGGGTGGAATTCTTCTCAGAGAAATTTCAAGAAATGACTGATGGTGACCAGAGCCTAGAATTAAACGAACAAAATGCATCATTAGATATAAATTTGAACAAAATCACAAAAATAGAAATTACAAAAGCAATAACTCAGATCAAAACAGGTAAAGCACTGGGAGCAGACAACATACTAGGCGATATACTAAAAACAAATCCAAAACTTATAGAAGACATATTATATTCCTTACTAATTGAGATAAATGCAGAAAGAAGAGTTGCCGAAGGAATGGAATAATGGGTCACTGGTTAAATTACTCAAAAAAGGGAATCTATGTGAATGCAAATATTGGAGAGGTATAACATTGCTGAGTGTTATAAGTAAAATACTACCAAGGAGAATACTAAAAAGAATCAAAATAGAAATAGAAAAACAACTAAGACCAGAACAAGCAGGATTTAGAGCCAATAGATAATGAACAGACCACATTGCTACTTTACAAATTATCATAGAACAATCATTTGAATGACAGGCAAGCTTATATTTAAATTTTATCGATTTTGAACAAGCTTTTGACAGTATAAACAGATCTTCCCTATGGAAATTACTTACACATTATGGACTCCCAGAAAAAATAATAAGAATAATTAAAAAAAATGTATGAAGATTTTGAAATCAAAGTAATACGTGTAAATACCCTCTCAGAACCATTCAAAACAAAGACAGGAGTGAGGCAAGGTTGTATACTCTCCCCTACTATGTTTTTAATTGTCATAGACTGGGTGATGAGAAAAGTATCTCATGGAAATACAGGATTACAATGGTTACTTCAAAACCAACTCTTAGATTTTGCAGATGATATCTGCTTACTTTCAGAGAAGCACTAACATATAGAACAAAAAACAACAATTTGTTGAAACAGCCAAAAAAGTTGGTCTTAGGATAATTAAAAATAAAACAATGTTGATGAAAATAAATGCAAAGCAAAATAAACAAATAACAATAGAAGAAATACTGCTTAAAGAAGTAGAACAATTTATATACCTTGGTTCAATAGTATCAATAAAAGGAGGGCCTACTAAAGATATAAATAGCAGGAAACAGCTGGCTTATTCAACTTTCAACCAACTTAGAAATATTTGGAAAAACAAGAATTTGTCTATAAAAACTATATTGTGAATATTTAACTCAAATGTAAAAGCAATATTAATGTATGGATCAGAAACATGGATGTTAAACAAAAAGAAAGTTAATAATGCCCGGGTCTTTCTAAACAAGTGTTTAAGAATATATTGGCCAAAACAAATATCAAATGAAGAATTATGGCAGCAGAGAACAAACCAGAAACCCATGTTGCACAGATACGTGAAAGAAAATGGAGATGGTTGGGGCATGTGTTGAGGAAAGAAGATAAAATAGTAGTAAAACAGGATCTGGATTGGAACCCACAAGGTAAAAGAAGACAAGGAAGACCTAGAGAAACATGGAAAAGAACAATACTGAAAGAAATAACAAATATTAATAAAAACTGGAACCAAATAAAAGCAGAAGCAAAAAACAGAGTCTGGTGGAAAATGGTGCTGGAAGACCTATGCTCCCAGGTGGAGTGAAGAGGATTAAGAGAAAAGAGTTGTATAAGTGCTTTTTTATGGTAAATAAAGAAATTTCCATGAAACTTTTCAATGTTAAGATAGGAGAGGGAGGGAGGAATGCAGATAAAAGTGCAGGTGGCTGCTTTGAATCTGCTCCTCCATAATTACAATAAGTATGCTTCAGTACCAGTAGCACATTGCATGCATTGGAAAGAATGATATGAAAATTTAGCCTTCATTCTCAGCAAACTTAAGTACAATGATCATGGATGGACAGTTGGCAGCGATTTTTAAGTCATATCTATGGTTTTGGGACAACAAAGAGGATACACCAAATACCTGCTTTTTGTGCGAGTGGGACAGCCGAGACCGAGAGCAACATTGGATCAAGAAGGAATGCCCAAGAAGAGTCACATTAGAACCTGGAAGTAAAAATGTGTTACACAAAACTTCAGTTGCTCGGGAAAAAAATCCTTTTACCTCCACTTCACATAAAGCTGGGATTGATGAAGCAGTTTGTTGAAAGAAGGAGAGTGTTTTAAATACATCTGTGCAAAATTTCTGGGATTATTTAAGCAAAATTGAAAGAGGGTATTTTGATCAGTTCAGACATTAAGTAACTTATAAAGGATTGAAGAAAAAATGGCAACTGTTGAAAAAGAAGCTTGGAAAGCTTTGAAAGAGATCAAATTTTTAGGAAATCACAAGGACCCCAACTATAAAATGATTGTGGAGACATGCTACAGAAATTCAAGGATTTGGGATGCTCCATGAGCTTAAAAGTGCACTTTCTCAACTCTCATTTAGACTACTTTCCTGAGAATATTGGAACTGTCAGCAAAGAGCAAGGAGAGCGATTCCACCAAAAGATCAAGGAGATGGAAAAGAATGCATCACGGCAAGTGTAATGTCAACATGATGGTAGATGTGCTGGATGTTGCACAGAGACGACCTGGGTAAAGAATTTCACAGAAAAAGTTAAAAATGAATCTTTGAAGGAAAAAGACACCACAATGAAATATAAAGTATGTACTGAAGATTAATCTTTAATTACTTTAAAAGATTTTTTCTAATAGTTTCATTCCAAAAATGTTTACAAAAAATTTTAAATACTGTTATTTTACTTAATATAATGTGTTTTAAAGCTATTTTACTGTAATATTTAGATCCATTTTGTGAAAAATCCTTACGTGATAGAGAAAAATAGAAGAGATATTTGAAATCAGCGGTCAAAAATAAATCAGAAACAGTTAATAGTTTCCAGACAACTTTTCATGACTCGAATTTTGCAGGCCTGTGTAATTTAAATCACCCATAATAATTACTCATTTAGTACTCATCACACTAATTTGGAGATGCATTTCTTCATCTCCAAAGCAAATGAACTGCCAGGTCTTTAGCAACATTGCATCATATATTTCATCCTGTTAGCTTCTACCTCGCACTAGATAGCCTCAAACTCAGTGCTACATTGGGGCACCCAGAGGGGGGGGACCAAGGGGCCCTGGCACCCCGCAAAGAAAAAGGGGGAAAAAACATTAGAAAAATTTCCAAAAATCTTTTCCTAATTAAAATTTTTTTTTTATTATTTATGTTGTGTCGTGTCTTCTATTTCTATACTACTTATGAATTAGTGATCATTGCAGATGCTCAGTCATAGGTCGTATGCGATGCATAGTGTGTATTCTCAAATCGTCTACTTAACTCTGCCCCCTCCAAGATTAAATCCTGAGTGCGCCACTGCAGTGCTATACCGGATTATTACCATTATTGCTTTCCAGTGTATCTATCCTAACCATACTCAAGTCATCTGATATCATTAGCATTACTTGCACTCTCTTCTATCTCTTCTGTCATATCTAAAAATACTATATCCAATGCGCTCAATTCCAGTTACAATACACTAAAATAAAAATAAGTTTTTTGGCTAGCTTATATTTTGCTGGATTTCAAACTAGCATTCTCAGAGCAGAACTAATTTTGTAGTCTACACATGACATTGAGCAAGTGAAATATTTCAAATTGTAATGGACAGAAATTAGGTGCCCTCTAATGTTGTAAAGAAGTTATTATAGTTGTGTTGATCTTATGATGATTGTCTCCCATATATTTGGCAGATTAATGTAACCATCTTGGTAAGTTTAGGAAAATGCAGAATGCTAAAGCATTTTGCATTCTCCTGCATGATCATTGCTGACTCTAAAAACAATCTCTCTATGACGTCTATATAACACATTGGTTTTCTTCCATCTAATCCTGTGTGAAGCAGTGTCCAAAGCATGGTTTGCTAGTTCTAATTTACCATAATGATGGTGGTAAATGTATTTCTTCTGTTTACTGATGCAGATGTTAAAGGATCTTCTTGTCTATGCATAATAGGTCAAGTTATAATCATACGACACTTCATACCTTTAGGATATGCTGAAGGATGAGGTTTGACCTTAGGAGAGTGGATCAGAGTTACCAAATTGGCATATAATGTGAAGGTTATATTTTATTAGTGCTTTAGCTATCTTTTTAGATGTGCCCCAGATATATGGAATAGGGATAGCATTGCTGTGCTTGTGTGTTAGGGGAAGGGCAATTGTGTGGGTGTATGTAGTATTTTTCTATTTTGTAAGAGCTCTAGCCATTAATCAAAACTGTTTGACAAAGATATTTGAGTTCTGTGACAAGGACTGCATCATTAGAATAGATAACTCTGAGTTAGTGTTTTGAGAATCCCATACTAATAAATAGCTGTTTGGCTTTTTATCTTAGAATCCCATACTGTTTAGCTGGATGATAATGTGATTGTTTACATAGATAGTAAATCATCTGAAAGGTAGGCGACCGATGTAAAGAAAACCAAAGAAAAGGTAGACAATTATTTGATTTTTTTTTTTTTTTATGTGAAATGAATTTTAGGGTGTCAACTGATTTCTTCCTTAAGAATTCAGGAAGAGATCAGCTGACAGAGGAGATAACATCAGAGTGACTTTCAAGCTGAAAACTATTTGTGGCCTTCTCAGGTCTCTTAACAACGGTATCCCCTTTTACAAATGCCTGGGAGTCTACAGAATGCCATGCTTATGCAGGCTACATAGTACAGAGAAACCGAGGATTTGATGTGAGAAAGAAGGAACATGTTGGAAATGTTGAGCATAAAAGAAAGATCTGACCCACCATATCCCAACTACTAACCATATAGTAGATTGGGATATTTCTACCATGCCATATTTTAACATCTCAGATTTTTATTTGGCCAACAGTCATCTCAAGTCTTTATCTGGTGACATTTAACTCATTCTTCATGACTTTACATCCTTGTTTAGGATAAATTTATTTATTCTCTTTTATTATTATTTTCTGTTGTTTTTTTTATCATTTTGACCACTCCATTGTTATCTATTGCGTGGGCAAAACTTGTTGGTATATGTTACAAATTAATGACTAATAAAAAAAAAATCCTTGTTAATGCTCAGGCTTCTTATTGTTTCCATAGCACAGTCACAAGGACATTACAGCATTCATCCTTGAGCTGAAAAACATGGCTTTGAATCCATGTAGGGCACAAGGAACCGTTATAAGAATTTTTTAACTAAAGATGAGCAAGCCATTCTTATACAAAGTTGGCACAGATTTTCTTCACAGAAACTTGGTTTTTTATACTGCAAAAAAAAAAGCAGAACCAATTTGAGATCAGCATCCTCATAGTCTTAGCAACTTCGGTCAATATTATAAGGCTACTAGGGGCAGTTCCATGGAGGGCAGAATTGGAAGGCCAGGATATCATTAGTGCTTGGGAAATTGTGAAAGAATATTTGTTAGCAGCATTAGTAAGCTGTATTCCACGGGTAAAGAAGTGGACACAACTTGGTGTAAAGTGGATGACAAACAATATCAAACAGGAACTGCAGTTGAAAAAGAGATTATGGAAGAGATATAAGGAGAGGGATGGAGGACAGATACACGAAGAATATAAGACGCAGGCCAGGAGAGTGACCAGAATGGTGAGGAAGGCAAAACTGGAATATGAGAAGAGATTGGCACTAAGATCCAAAGAAAATCCTAGGGAATGTTTTAGCTATATGGCCAGTAGGCGGAGAAACGATTGTGGAAGAATGACATTGCAGGATAAAAACGGTTATAGAGTGACTGATGCAGAGGACATAGTGCTCAGTGTTCAATGATTTGTTAAGGGGCACTCTTGCTTTAGTAATATGATTGCCTTTTTTTAATAAAGTGACAAGAGCAGTTGATGAGGGAAAGGCGTCTACTGCCATTTTTTTGGATTTTGCAAAGGCATTTGACAAGGTGCCACATGATAAGCTGATATTTAAGTTGCTGCACATGGGTTTGAATGTCGGATTAGTCAAATGGATTCAGGATTGGCTGACTGATAAGTATCAGAGAGTGTGTATGGTGAGGCAATATCAAGGAAGCAGAAGGTTACAAGTGGGGTTCCACAGGGCTCAGTATACTGGGACTTGTATGTTCAACCTTTATATCAATGATATGTCAATGGATTGCAAGGCGACATTCAGTTGTTTGCAGATGATGTGAAGCTGGGAAGGGTTATCAGTAATAGTGCAGATGTGGCAGCCCTGCAGGAGTATTTGAATAAACTAGACAGATGGGCAAATGAATGGGGGTGTCAGTTCAATGCAGCAAAATATAAAGTCTTGAGGTTTGGGATCCATCGATGGGAGGATGCATACTCCATTGGAGGAGCTGTAGAAGAGGTAGGGGAGACAAGATCTCGGGGTGATGATTGATAGATAACTGAAATTCAGGGAGCATATTGCATAGGTGGTGAGGATAACTCAGGATTGCTGCAATACTGAGAAGGAAGCTGACCGCAGAGATAACAGTTATCATTCCATTGTATGAGACCCTGATCAGACCACACTTAGACTATTGTTCTCAGATTTGGTCCTCAGGATAAAGGGGATAAATTGACTGTGGAAAGTGTACAGAGGCAGATAACAAAGATGGTTTCAGGACTGTACAATATGAGTTATGAGGATCGGCTGAGGGAATGTGGACTGCAGAGTTTGGTGAATAGAAGAAGGAGAGATGATATGATCGAGACTTTTAAACTTTTGAGAGGCAGTTACAGGGTAGACATTGGAGAGTTCTTTCACTTGGTGGAACTGTGGAAAGGAGTGATCACAAGGGGCCATCCCTGGAAGTTACGAAAGGAGGCTGTGCACAAGAGGCTGAGGAGTGGTTTCTTTGCATGGAGGGTGGTTGAACCTTGGATTGCATTGCCTGAGAGAGTGGTTGGAGCGGGAACGGTCAATGGGTTCAAGGAGTGGTATGATATACTTTGTTTCCTAAAAACGACCTCCCATGATAAGTGTTTTTGACTCCATGGAGGCCTGGATAATAATAATTCTGACAAACTCCATTAATCTGAGAATGTATGCATTCTCAATTAATTTGGGAAAAAAACAAGTTTCTGGGAGGAAAAACCCTGTTACTTCTGTATGAGATCAGTTATTTAATCTTCAGTTGAAAAATCCTGAGATTCTTCACATCCTAGATGGTATTCAAACCTAGGTATTTCCAACCAAAGGACATTGTTGATACTGACTGAGTTATGGAGACACTTGAAAGAAAAATTACCATAGGAGGAATTAGATGATGATAATGATAACAAAAAAAAACAACTGAACATAAGGTTTATTACTTAAATTAGGGGGATATTAAATCCACATAGTTTTAAAACCGAATAAGAAACTCAAAGATTGGAATCAGAGAGTTTCTTGCCGAATATAGTAAACTATAAAGTATCGGCGACACTAGCGTTAGCCAATGCAAGTGATCCTAGTACGTAGTACAATACCGGACGACTCGTTGCAAAGGTGGGGGAAGTTCAGATCGCTATTCTTAGGTATTTTCCATAATGTAAAAACACATTTCCTAGGAAATGTATGCTGTTATTACATTATGGAGGGAGGTCACTACCCAGACCGGTTTCAGCCTTTTTTGAGGCTTCATCAGTGAGTAGCTAGACCTAATACCAAAGTGTATAGCGAAAAGAACTTATGTACTCTGCGAACAAGTTTTCCAAACAGGTGCAACCATTAAGTTACTTAAGTATAAAGAGCTAAAAAGCTTCATTTCGGCAATGAAAACATTACTTAAATTAATGGGATATTAAATCTCACATAGTTTTAAAACCGAATAAGAAACTCAAAGATTGGAATCAGAGAGTTTCTTGCCGAATATAGTAAACTATAAAGTATCGGCGACACTAGTGTTAGCCAATGCAAGTGATCCTAGTACATAGTACAATACCGGACGACTCATTGCAAAGGTGGGGGAAGTTCAGATCGCTATCACTTGCATTGGCTAACGCTAGTGTTTATGAGGGATGAGGGATTTATTATCCCCTTAACTTAGTCAACAGTTATTCAAATACAAAGAGGCAAAAGTTTTTTTTTTTTATTATTGTGACCTAATTCAGAAAGCCTGATGGTCAAATTCTATATGATTTGAGTGGAGCCCTGATACTGTCCATTTATGAAAAGATTAATAAAAATTGAATATAAGAATTTGAGGAATTTCCCACTGTGGATTGCTTTTATGATATATGCAAATATATATAGAGGCTAAAAAAAAAATTAGAAGAAAAACTGGGAGAAGAACAAGTAGTAGTGTTTGTAAAGCCCATATTTTTACTTTAAAGTATAAATGAGGCATAATACAGATCAGTATAAGCAGGGGTCAACAAACTATTCAAAAAATTTGTCCAAGATATCTCTGTTTTTAATGTTATGTCCCAATAAGTTGATGGAAGTTCTACTAAATGATTATTAGTGCTTTGCCATGGTTGAAGTTTTTTTTTTCTTTTATTAAATAAAAAAAAATATATTCTATTTTGCTCATTTGAAAGCTACTCACCAGCTGGAAAAATCTACTTGCCACAGGTGAATGGTTGAGCCCTAAGTATAGATCTGTATTAAATCCTTTAAGTTGTAAATCAGTTAAAAATGAAAGATGCACAGAAGATTTGATCTAAAATCAGGTGTAAGGTAAAAGTAAATTTTGTCTTCATTATACAGGGTGTCCACATTGGACCTCCCTAATTTCAAAGAATGGCAAAAATTGAAAATGCAGAAGAATGTAAGGTTTTGGTTGTTCAAACGTTCCAGAGACTCTACACGTTTCATCAGAATTTTTTTAACAAGAACTTGGTGAGCGTTCCTTCTCGTTTGTACAATTTTGACACCATTGTCTATTCCAGGCCTATACAAAATACAGCCTGTGGGCAGTATGCGGCCCACAATGCTGTTTATCTTGGTCCATCTGCCTGATTGAATTATTTAATCATATGAGGGAATATGAAATTAGACAAATTTTTCCTAGCGTTGAATTAAATTTTTACTAAGACTGCATGTTTATGTTTATGCGATCAATGTCACAATCATGTTTCAACTAGACAATAAATTGCATTTGGAGTTATTCTCACTGTCGTATTTAATAAAAAAATTATTACAATCACTTCCAGATTTTGTTAGCGCTAGTGTCGCTGTGGGGAAATTCAAAGTTACATCTCCGTGATAACGACTTGATGTCTATGAACGAGAAGGAATCGTATTACACAAAGTTGGCCGTGCCTTGACTGGCTTTGGCAGTGTTGTGGTTGGTTGTAGCTGGAGCAATACATTACATAACTGTTATCATAACCTGCATTATTGTGAGTTTTTCATCGTTAGTTTCTTGTAATTAATATTGTCAATCTCAACACAATGAGCTTAAATAAAAAGCTTAAAATAGATTCGGAACATCAAGCATTTAATCCTGCGTGGCACAAACAAATATTTTTTTACATTGTTTAAGGACAAAATAGTGTGCATTGTTTGCAGGGACTCTATTGCTGTGTCGAAAGAGTACAATCTGAGACGTCATTGAATCAAAACATCCTAACCTTGGCAATTGAATGCAAGTGAAAAGCAAATAAAAGCAGCAAAGTTATTGAAAGACCTTAGGGGTGAGCAACAAGCCTTTAAAAAAAGTGACATCTGTAAATGAAGTTGCCATAAAGGTAAGCTTAAAAATATCACAAGAAATAGTTTGTGCTGGCAAATTATTTACTGAGGGACAGTTGATAAAATAAAAAAAGTATCGGATGATTGCCATTTCGAAATTGTGTCCTGATAAGAAAAATAATTTTGAAAATATCAGTTTGTCCTGTATGACTGTTCAGCGCAGGGTAGCTGATATTGCTGAGGATCTTAAAGATAACTTGCAAAAATCAGCTAGTGAATTTGTCTATTATTTGCTTGCTATGGATGAAAGTACTGACGTGAAAGATACTGCACAGCTTTTAATATATATAAGAGGCGTTAATAAGAATTTTGAGGTGACAGAGGAGCTTGTTGGTTTGTGTTCAATGAAAGGAAGAACAATAGGAAAGGAGATCGCAGAAAATGTAAAGATGTGTGTAACTGAAAAACTATCCTTAAATTTCAAGAATTTAGTAGCAGTTTGCACTGATGGTGCCCCATCTATGTGTGGAAAAAATGTTGGCTGTAACATTTACTGAACAGTATGCAGCTAAACCATTGACAAAATTTCACTGACTAATTCATCAGCAGGTGTTATGTTCAAAGGTTTTGCAGTTTGATCAAGTGATTAAAGTAGTATTTGCTCTGGTCAACTATATTCGAGCTTGTGGTTTGAAACACAGAATGTTTCAGGCGTTTCTAGAAGAAAATGATGCCGAGTACAGGGATCTACCATACCACACTGATGTACGTTGGTTGAGCTGCGGTAAAGTTTTGTCACGCTTTGTCGCTCTAAAAAATGAACTGGTTGAATTTTTGGAATCTCAAGAAGATATGGAAAAATTCCCAAAAATAATGGATGAAGAATGGAATCAAGATTTATGTTTCTTGTGTGACATTTTGTGTCACTTGAATGACCTTACAGCTTCAAGAAAAAAAAAAGTTTGTTTTTCAGTTAGTCTCTTATAAAGGCATTCAAAAGGAAATTAAGTTTGTTTGAAAATCAACTTGTTAGGGGGATATGTCACATTTCTTAACTTGTCGACAGAATATTCCATCAGAATATCATTCAATGGTGGGTGGAAAATATAAGAAGCATATATCACTTCTAAGTGAGGAGTTTCAGAAAAGAATGCCATTGGGTAATGAAGACAAAGTCCACATAAAAGTGATTGAGGATCCATTTTCTGTCGAAGCAGGAGCTCTACTTGTCGCATTCCAGATGGAAGTTATTGATCTCCAGTGTTCTTAAAACTATCGGGTCAAGCATAGGGTGAGTACTTTACAATAGTTTTATTCTATTCTGGATCAGGATAAATTTAAAAGTTTGTTGGATACTGCCTATCAGGTATTTTGTACGTTTGGAAGCACATATACTTGTGAACAAACCCAAACAGCGTTCATCTTTAAGTGATATCAGTTTTGAGGCCATATTAAGAACAGCCACTTCAAACATGACACCAAACTTTGATAAAATAGTGGCAACAAAGAAATGCAATGTGACATTCAAGTCACTGATATTTCACTGAGAATAAGTGTGATATTCTCATTGAAATTATTAGTAAACTTTGTGTTTATGTTTAAGTAGTTTTTATTGGGAAATTTTGCAGCTATATCTGTTTGTAAATAATTTTGATTATAATTTTAATTGTAACTCTAAAAAATTTAAATATGAATGTAAATTAGTATTTACTGTAGACCTACTAACAAATTTACTTAAGTTTAGCTGCAGTGGACTAGTCTAAGATTCAAGGTCCGAATTGATCTGGCCCTTGTCAGGTGGTCCAAGTTGGGTTTGGCCCTCAAAGACAATCAAGTTGTGCAGGCCTGGTCTATACACTTAAGTAGTAGTAACACATTGAAACTAGGGAGGTCCAATGCAGACATCCTGTACTGTCTCCACTATAATTAGTCTTCTGTATTAGGCTACTTCATATAATAAAGCGGCCTTAAATCTGATATCAAAACTGAACATTGTTCTTTACTTTATTATAGAGCTAAATGAAGTCTTAAGGATCCTATAACCAAACTGAATAATTCTGAAATGAATTTAATATAAAACTCAACAATAAAAAGGCAAAAAACTAGGAAAATAGGGCATGAGTATGGTTCCTAAACAGATGAACATTTCATCTATTTAAGAACGGTATTGAGTGAAGATGGCAAATTTAGTATGGAAATAGATAATAGAATAATCTAAGCTGATGTGGTGGAGAGCCAGTTGAGAAGTTAACTCAAACATCCAACATCCAGCTTGCAATATACAAAACAGTGTTTAAACTTATGGATCTGAATACTGGATTAGAAATAAAACAGCTAATCAAAGACTAGATAACATATCACAGATAAGAGTACTGAAGAAAATTAGGGAAGTAAATGGATGACATCAGCAGTCGGTTCCTTTGTAATATTTTCATTTTCAATATGAACTGACTGCTAATGTCATCTATTCACTCCAGTAATTTTCTTTAGTACTCTTATTACTCTTAGTCTTCTCAGTAGTCTTGGGGCATGTCTGTTTTACAGAAATTTTCATGGCTACTATTCAGGAGAACTGGTATCCATCATGCCTTCCATTTCTGCTGAATCTGCAATAACATGAGCAATAGCTACCCAACATCATTTTATTGAACTGTCATCAGACCTGCTACTCTCATTCATCTTTTATTCCATCTTTAGTTCTCTAGAACAGAACTAAAGAATTATTTCCCAATGACTCCAACTTCCAGCTCTTAGAAAAGAATATTAATTGATTATTTTGCTCTTCACCCCCAACCCACAAACATAAACAATCTGAAGTTTAATCTCCTTAAACAGAATGGTATAGGAAAAGGTTAGCAAAACAGATGTTGAATGTAAAAGACCAAGAAAAAGGGGGACTGATGTAGTTTAGATTGAAATGTAAGAGCTGAGTAATTTCTTCCTAATTAATCTGTAAAATAACAGATTAATTTGGAAAAGTGTTAAAAGATGCTAGTAAAAATATAAGTATTTAATATTGACTTAGTACCCTGTGCATCCCATGAAAATACATAGCAGTAAATATGATGACGATTAATTGCTATTGTTATTTATTTATTCATAAGTTTTATTTTGCTTTTTTATATCACTCCTACACATCAGAGATTGCAAAATTACATGTGTGGACAGGGGTTAAGAGAGAGAAGGAACCTATTGATAATCTTTTCAAATAGCTGGAGGATTGCAAGTCTTGGGAATGGTGAGTAAATTGTTTGAGAGCTAACAGAGGTGGATGAAATGAAAGAGGATCAGAAACAGAGTTAGTAGGATTTATAGTTGGATTGAATGGAAATTCAGAAAACCTATTTCACACTGTTGGTATCAGTGATGCCATTTAGTTGAAAAGACTTGGGTTTAAATCCCATCTGGAATGTGAAAGTCATTTATGTTGATTATATTGGTTATATATTCAGTTGGTTAGCTTGTGTCATAGAGGCAGTAGGGATTTATTTTTCTACCACCTATATGATACCAGTTAACTCACAGAAAGTCAGGTTGTTCATCCTACAAAACAAACAAACAGCTCCAAGAATACTGACTTTTGATAGACAGCAGACTACGAACTCTACCTCTATATAAGACCGGTTAACTCACCTTTAGTCAAAAGAAACCAGATAAAGCTTCCTCGCATCATAGATTGGAATTGAACCCAGGTCTTTCTGACCAAAGGGATTCATCTATACTGACTAAGCATGACTTTAATTTGATTTATATGAAGCCAAGTTACTTGGCACTTTAACCTAACATTTCAAGGAGAAAATGAAGTGAAATTAAATTTAGATGGTTGGAAGTGGACAGCTCATAAAAAATTAACTTTCAGCTATTTTACAGACTTGTAATAATTTATTTTATTTGAATTAATTTTTAACTGTAAAGATTTATTCAACTACATGCTATCCTTTTTTTTTATTAGCTTATTTGCTTGGTTGCAGTGTTTTACGTAAATGTGCATGTGCAGGCATACACGCACATGTACACATGCATGCAAAAAAGGTAATTTCAGTTCTGTTATTTAACTACATTTCCAATCTCTTATTTTGCAGGTATATAACATAAAATCATGTCGCTTCATTTGTTATAATAAGTATTATGGGCGTAGCCTTTCAGTAGATGGCTTCAAACAAGCCCTTCATCATTTTATATTTAATGGCATCAGACTTAGACAAGATATTATCCCAGCTTTGATCAATACATTGGACCGCCTTCATGCTGTTGTGCAAAGTCTTGACACATTCCGTTTTTTCACAAGCTCACTCCTTATTATTTATGATGGAAAAGAAACACTATCAACATCTCCTGCTCCACCACCACCACCACCTCCTCCACCACTATTGCAACCACTGTTATCGTTGCCACCACCATCAGCTGTTTACAATGGGAATACCCTTATAGATAACACTGAAAAGAATGCAACTTTACAACAGTCAGATAATACAAATAAGAATAAAACTGTAACCTCTTACAATGGTGAAATAATTAATTCGAACAAAGTATTTGAAAATAGTAATTCTTTTCCTGTTGTTGATGATGATGGATCAGAAGATTGGGCCAATCAATTCAGTTCTCGTTCATCTTATTCCAAACTTCATCCATCTCATTTTGATAAGGATTATAGTCCTTCACATTCTTGTTTAGTGGATGTTAGAGTGATTGACTTTGCCCATACAACCTGCAACAAAATGACAGGTGCACAGAATGCATATTCAGGACCTGATGAGGGATACCTCTTTGGTTTAGAAAATCTTATTGTTCATCTAAAGTCCATACAAAAGGAATATGGTTGATTAGTATTTATATATAATGCAATTTCATGGATACTCAAGTAGAAATGTATACATCCATGCAGTGATTCATGTTTAATAAATTGCCTTTAACTGTATTTGTGTGAAAGTCAAAATGACAAATGTGGCAGTAACTAAAAAAAAAAAAAAAGAGTTAACTAATTTGATGTTCCTAATTGAAATACATCTGTGTGTAAATTACTCATAATTTATCTGACTAATGATTATAATCAACAAATAAAGCTACATGTTTACAGTAGGAAAAAATATTTTGTGTGTGACTGCATTTTTGTGTTTCTGTGTATTCTTTTTAATTTTTTTTCAAAATAAAGGATGTTTATTTATTTTTATTTTTTTTAAATATAGCACTTTTTTTTTTAGCAGAAAATTTCTAAAGAAAGAAGTGTGTGCATGCAGGATGCAAATTAACAGTCACTGAGTAATAAAAACCTAACAGAAATAACTTAATGTTCTCTCTCTGTAGGAGAGAGAACCCATAAACTAAGCAGCAGAAAGTTTCATTCTTTCTTAGATTTTCTATGCTATCTTTATGTCTCAGAGCTCACTAATCCCTGGAACTCTAACTTCATAAAGTTTCACTCCCTACTAGCTATCTAAACAAAAATGTTGCTCCAAAATATCATTATGAGAAAATGTTAGTATACTGGACTTTAACAACCATTCATTGTTCAGTATACAATGTTGCTTGAGATATCAGTAGCTATTGTAATCAGACTTTTTAACTGCTGTTTTTATAAAAAAATAACATTCACTCTTTGATAATGGCCAACGAGATGTAAAACATTTTTCCCCCTACACTTATATTTCTTAAGCCGAGTTCTGTCAGAATTGAGGTGATAACTGACTGTTAATTTATATCATTAATTCATGCTTTTCTTTCTTTAATCAGTTTCTTATGTTTAAAAAAAAAAAAAAAGATTTCTTTATTATTATTATTATTCATGACACCTCCAAGGAGTCCCAAGACTCATCTTTTTATAAAAAATTTGAAAAAAGTCTTGAATCTATTGTAATGAGAAATGATTTCTGTTAACAGTCTCTTTTTGGTGAAAATAAGTTAGGTTTGAAGTATTTAGAAATTTTTGGAACAAAAAATAAAGTATGTTAAGTACAATTTCTTATAAGTAAGAAATTCAAAATATATATGAATACATTTTGCTGCATTTGCAAAATACAAAAATTCCAATATATGTCATCTTAAAATAAACTGCTGGTATCATGTACATTCAGTTGTTTGTGCATAATTTGTTCATGAATATTTGCATATTTTAGGAGATTGTAATGATTGAGTGAATTTCTAATTGAAATAGTGTTATATTAATTGCCTTATGAAATATAAAGTAAAGATACTAACATAATAAGTAAAATCGGTAAATGATCTGTAAAATAAAAATACATGTAACATTAGAACTTAAACTTTATAACATATCTACAGTTGCATAACAATGTGTCTAACCTCTACAGATTTTAAAATGCTTTTGTGTTTTATGCATTTTACATGAAATGTTTAGATATTTAAAATATTACTTTGATACTAAGCATCAGATAGGAAAGGGGATAAGTTTTACTTGTAGATTTAACATAAATTCCAGTTATTATTTAGCAGATATTCATGATCAGTCATTCCATATAAACTTATTCTTATCTGCTATTCTGAGTTTAATTCTTCTCCAGCTCCCAGTATTTCTTAGAATTAATGCATGATGATTGAAACTTGTTTTCAATTTGCATAAGTTTTTTGTGTATATATTGAAATATCACATCAGTGTCTCATACTCATTTGTTTTTAGTCACTGTTTGTATTAATCAGCTTAATGAAAAATAATAAAATTCACATATTTAGAGAAAATTCACTTTGTTGTTGCCATTATATTATGTTCATGCTAGGAATTACCTGAAATTGATAAATTTCATTTCACTGCAAGAATTACTGCATTTTATTTAACAAATAGATATCATTAGCTCTTTCCACTCTAAAATAAAAAGTCTTTTTTAAATTGAAACTTAATTATCTCTCTCTTCTCTATTTGTTTATAAAATGTTTCAACTTCTTCATGAATAAAAAAAAATACTCTTAAATAATTAATATGACTGTATAGCACAATCAAATTAGGAGTCTTTAGGTGGAGTAAAATGGGTTTGAATACTGTCAAGGATGCGAGAAACTTCATAAATGAGGATTCATCTGAAAGGGAGCTAGCAGGTTCATGAATGATTTTCCTCTTCGAACCTCTCTCTCTCTCACACACTAAACAACACAGTCAGAAAAAGAACATATGCAAATGACAGAGAGATAGGATTAATCAAGCTATCTGATTAAAATTAGGTTAAGGAAATGTTGACGTATTTAATTTTCCTCTTCATTATTTGAAAGAAACATTCTATATTACATAGCTGATGACTTTTTTTCTTTTCTTTTTTTTTTGTTTGATTTTCCTAGGCTTTGATAGTTCATTTTTGACTTCCTTGATGAACTGTGTAAGAACTGAAAGTTGTTAGTTGCAATAAGCAAATCAACATTTAAATAGTCACAAACTTATAGTCAGCCTAATACTGTGGGGGTCCAATTCACAGTCTGCCAGGTCTGGCTTTGCATAATAATAGCAGCTTAAGCAGCGCTTATATTCTTCCTTCCTGCCTACAGTATAGGCTTGGTTGCAGGCACAAGGCACTTTGTATGCCCAATGTGTCGATGGTGGAATTTTTTTCTCTTAGGAGAACAGATATGGATTGATAGTTTTATAAGTAGTTCAAAACTGTTGTGAAGCTTATGCTTATTTAATATGTTGGCTATCTTTTCAGACATATCCCAGATGTAGTAATGGAAATAGTTTTGATGTGATCATGTATATCAAAGGAGGAGCAGGGGTATGCAATACTTTGTCTGTTTTACTGTTGTAGCCATTACCATAATTTTTTTTCATTCTGTTTTTTATCAACTCTACACAAGAAATACCAAAACATATAACAGTACATGCATGGGCAAGTGATAAGGTAAAGAGAAGGAATCTGTAAATGTGTTTCTGGAACTACTTTAATCTTGTAGCTTTTTGTATTCTTACATGATTAAAGGAATGCACGTCCATTAGTTATCCTATCATAATCGTTTTGTTTTACTTACCATGTAGTGAAAGAACCACCCTTTGGAATTTCCTTTGGCTTGCCTAGATAATATCCTCTCCTAATCTGATTTTGGATTCCTTATTACTCTGGTGATCCTTCTTGCCAGCAGTTTGCACTCCTCATCAGCTTGCTGATCATTGTTCTCTTCACATTTAGGGAATGCATTGCCTGAGTGTGTTGTGAATGTAGATGAATTGAATCGATTTAAGGCACGGTTGGATGAGCTTTGTGTGTGATAATATGTATCTCTTATGATGAGTCTCTTACTCCATGGAGGTTAAATAATAATAATAATAATATTCTCTCTACAACATTTTTTGCAGCTTCTTTTGTACCACTTCTTAATTGAAAATTTCACATTTAGCCAGCTCTCAACTCTATTCTCTCTCTCTCTCTCTCTCAAGTAGGAGACAAGTTTTTGTGATTCCTACTCACAAAAGGTCATAATGCCTATATATAGTACATTAATACCATGACTGGTTAAGAATTTTTTATTAATTTTTTTACAGTCCAGAAACCCTGCTCGAAAGACCAGGGCTTTTTTCAACATGAAACTTTTTCAAGCCACTTCAGACCTCCAATAAGCAAAGGTGGTGGTCTCACACTGGGTGATGAAATGCATCTCCTACCTAAAGACAATCACAAACATCCAGTGCTATGGAAGGATTTGAACTCATGACTTGATGGTTGGAGAACTGATACTCTAATCACTTAAACAACCAGGCTGGCAAATCAATAATCCTGCTGTGGGTTGAACCCACAGCAAGATTCAAACTCGCAGCCTGTTGATTGGAGAGTGGATGCACTAACCACTTGACCAATGAGGCCAGTAATAGTTTGGACAAATCTTCTGACTCTTACCAGATCCAGTGTGCTCACACCTTTTGATCTCTTTCATCACTTGCTGTTTCCAATAATTATCTCAATTATTGGAAAGAGCATAATTATCTGATAATTCATTGCATGATTTCCATTTCCTTTCCTCTTTCTGATCTATGTTCCCATAATAATTATTCACTCTACAATCATGAGCTAATTTGCTTAGACATCCTCTAATCTTCATTTGCATCCCCTAGCCTATAGCAGCAACTAATGATACATTTTACCCTGTTAGCTTCTATCTCACACCAGATACTCATTTGCATCCCCCCACCCACCCTGTGTCTCTGCCTTTCTGCTGAACTTCTACCTATTGAGTGCAAATGCACACCTCATCTGTTTTTCTTCCTTGAAAATACAATATCTTTCACATTATACTGTAACCATACCATCCTCCATCTGTTGTTATTACACATAATCGGTATTGTTATGCTACCTATATTGAGGTATGTCTGAAAACAATATATTATATATTAAGTGCTAATGAAACCACACATCAAACTGGCAATCCTTATCTGTTCTCCTGAGGACAAACTCCATCCTTGGACACATTCAGGAGGGTATAAATTGTTTTATGCCTGAACTTAGCCTTCTCAAGACCAACACAGACAACATAAAAAAAATATACATGTGCAGCCATCATCAATATGCCTAGCCAGGAATGGCAGACCACATGTTGGATGTCCTTTCATACAAATTTAAAATGAAAAAACTGTGGTATGATCATTATAGCTCAGAGGAATTATTTTTAGGGTCAACATATGCAGCGAAGTCAATCCCACTAAGTATGGTCTCATTCATTTACAAAATATGAAAACTACCCAAACACTACTACTACCACTTTTAATCCAGATCTAGAAGGCACCATGATAAAGTGTTATTTCTTTTGTCCATCACAGTTCTGAATTATTTTCAGGATCACTTGATTGTTAGTGCTTTGTATATTATGAGAAGTTTTTGTGCTTTTATGTTATTCATGTGAAATCCAGCAAAATTATTTTCTTGGACATCTCCATGGAGTCAGGCAGTAGGTCCCTTCTTAGAGTTATTGACACTATACCTATCATACTTATTATTGAACTCATTTGCCAACAAAATACAACCATCTCTAACAGTCCATTCTACCTATTCACCATCCTCTAATCAAAAATCTAGTGCTCACACCCTTAGTAACCATGCCAGTTTACAGGGTGGCCAACTGGCTTCTTGTTCTCTCACTTCCTGTCATGTATGGTGAAAAAAGTCATGTCAATCCAATGGTAATAATGGTAATCCTATAAAATCCTTTTAATAACCTATATATATTTCAGTCATACACCTCTTTTCCAACTGTCAACTAGCCTTTGTAACCTGCAGACCTCCAGTCTGTCCTCATAGGGAGCATTCCATAGACTTGTCACAATCCTGATCACACAGCTCCAAATCCTCTCCACACAGACAACTGCGTCTACACACAGTAATCCAGAGGTACCCTTATAAAGAGGAATAAAAACCTCACTATCCCTGCTTGACAATGCAGTCTATAACATCAAAGAAACAGTTCATTTTGGCCACTTTTGCAGTACACTCTCTAAACTTTAACTCCTTATAGTGGGATGATGTAATCATCCTCCCACCAAATTCCTGACCTTATCAATTTCCTGTAGTCCAGTTCTGTCAATGTAGTATACAGCTTGTAGCCTCTTTTTCCCCCAGATAAAGCCACATTAAACTGGCAGCTGTTTAATATGGCAAAGTGCAGGATCTCTGCATTATCATCTTCATGGATTGTTGCTCTTCTCAGTTTTGTATCACTAGCATGTTTGCCAATATTTCCTGTATTTACTGATACAGAAATTAAACAGTAACAGACCAAGTAGTGAACCCTGTTGTACACCACTAGTTACTTGCCTTCTCCCAGATTCATTTCCCCAATATAATACTTTTTAATGTCTGTCGATCAGTCACTTTTATTGAAATCGCTAGCTTCATAGCCATATCCCATTTGCTCCAGTTTATGTAACAGAGTGATGTCCTATCAAATATGCCTTTGCAAAGTCCAGGTAACACTGTATAGCTGTTTCCTGTATTCAACCTTTTATTTTATTTTTTCTTAATAATTTGTTCACTTTTTATTAAAAAAATGTGAACAAATAGTGTAAATAATGAACAAAATTATATTCCTCATTTCTGCTTTTACCAGTAACTCCTTATATATACCTTAACCATCACTTCTGAGATACTAGTCAGTCTGTAATTTGCCATCTGTCTTGGAGCCTCTTTTATGTAGTAGAACTATTTTGTCCTCTTTCCATTCCCTTGACACCTTCCCAGAGCTCAGACTTAAACATTTTGGTCAAAGTAGCTGCCAGTTCTCTTGCACGATATCTAGGCTGATATCCCATTAATCCTATGGTTGTATTATCAGCAACTCAATAATTTATCGCATTTATATTTATTTTGTTCTTTTGGTGTTGAGTACTGTTAAAAAGGTAATATGAATCCCACTTTAGTCCTTCTACATGTTTATATGAAAATGTTAATCCAAGTTTGATGTTTCCTGAAAGTATGCCATCTGATGCATTTAGCATCAGATCTTATTTCTTGTTTTCATGTCATGCAATTACACTATTAGGCTGAAGGCTGATTTTGATTTTATAATTTGTGATATGAATAAAAATGCTTTTATATCCTATTAAGCTAAAATAGAAGACCAAATAATACTGAATTTATGAACTTTGTAATGTTTGAGGATTGGTACAGTAAAATAGCCTCCTTGAAAAGATGAAACGTTCAAATTTGCTTTCACGGCAGTAAGCTGCAACTACTGAATCTAGAAAATAATAAAGATCAGTCTTTTCATATTAACAATCTTATTTGTTATCCTAAGACTTACTTTAATTCTTCCTGAAGTATTTCTGAGAATGAATGCATGATAAAGTCTTCATTAATTTGTTGCGTATATAACTGTATGTTGTATAGTATGTATATAAAATTGTATATAATCATATACTGTATATTTTTTGTGTACATTTCTGTATATTAGTTGTCTTATGGTTCATAGCACTTTTAAGATTTTGTGAACTATCCAAACAATCATTGCTCAGGTAATGAAAACAGATTTGTTTTCTCTCTACTCTTCCTTGTTGGTCCCAGTTGACACTCCAAGTTCTCCCAGATGAGTCTTTGACTTCATGAGGTCTTGGAGCAATAATAATTATTGGGGTAATAATAATCCTCCCAGCAATCCAATTTATAATGATACTTGAACAAGAAAGTGCACCCACCTCCCATGGACATCCTAATCAACAATGCTAATGCTTTGCATTTCCAGTGTTCCATAACACAACTGAAAACAGATATTGCATTTGAATATTTGAGAACAAATGTTCAAACACAATATCTCTGTAATAGAGAAGATAGTCGTAAATGGAGAGTAGTCAAAAATCTAAATAAAGGACTGATTATAATAAAGGATCTAGGAGAATTAGTTCTAGAACCCAACTTTATTAAGGGATGCAAAAAAATTTCTATTACCACCACCACCCTCCAAGACCTTCCCCATGATAATGCAAATGTTCTGAGATTTTGGAAAAAATGGAGAAATGTTTAAAGAATATAAGAAAAATGATCAGGACAAGAAATTTGCACTTGCCAACAGAGTCACTACTTATAGTTTCCCAGGGATGAAAGTTAAAGATGTGACAAATGTAATAGAAAAACAGGAAAGACAAGTAAAAGAGATGGTAGTTCTGTTTGGAAATAATGATTTATTTAGTGACAAATATAGTATGAGAGATAGGACATGAAAGGTCTGTTGGAAGAAGTGAGAAAGAAAAGTAAGAGAGTAAAAATTGTTGGTTTGCTATTAAGATATGAAAAGTACCAAGTTAAGGACAGCTACGAGAGCAAATGATTCAATGTGCCGGCTATGTAATAGAAATGGATGTGTGGAGTGTGTTTGATGGCAGAAAAGACTTATATAATAGAATGAATTTGGCATCAGGAGCCTGGAAAAGTTACTTATAGCAGTGAGATCTAATGCACAGAGTCAGGAAAACTAGATCATTGTGGGAGGAACATTTAAGAATGTGTGTGTGCAAGTTCAACTATGGTATGCAAATGTGATAATGATATGAATTGCATTGAGCATACGAAACTCCTGATGACTAAGAAACCCAGGAGACCAAATCTGCCCATGCTAGTCAAGATGCAGCTGATTTTTGCTTGTCAATGTTCAACATCCAAATAATCCTTTGAGCTATTTTCCAACTTTTGCAACATGTCAGGATAATCTCATCACCCCAAAATCCCTAACCTTGTCAGTTTCCTCCAGTCCTGTTCAATCATCAATATGATACAAAGTATGTAATCTTTTCATTCCAAGGGAATGAATTGACAACCTTTGACTACACTACCAACTTATTTAAATCCTCAGGAGGTAGACGAACATGCCATGTGCGTTAATTCACAGTGATCCGTAATCAGGAAATTCTATGCTTACTAAGAGATGGATAGCTTGAAGAAAAACTGTATGAATTCATTTTCCATCTTGCCAAGTACCATTTCTTCCTAATCAATATCCCCATAGTTAAATTCCTCCCATGATAATTATTGTTTAAATTCAATTTGATTGTAGAAGTTGGTGTGTGTGTTTGTGCTTATTGTGAATACTTTTCAATTCTTATGTAGTTATACCCTTAGGAAGATGGTTGTTGTTTAACTATTATAAGATAAGAAATAAACAACAACAAAAAATTCCTATATATATATATATATATATATATATATAATGTGTGTGTGTGTGTGTGTAACAATAGAATTTCTTTCAAACAGACTAAGGAGATTGTCCGTAACAATCCATTCAGTCTAATACATTAATGGAAAATGAAATCAGATTATATTTTTCATTTTTTGGCAGCCATGTGACCAGATAGCAGACCTCTTCATTGTGCAACAAGGAGAGAACTAGTATGGACTTGGATTAGCAGACCATGTGCTTGATATGCTACATGCAGTTAAACGTAAAAGGAATGTTACTTTAAAAAGCTATGATTCAAAAGTGACAGATTATTCTGGGAATCTGCTTATGCTTGCAGAATACTTTTAACATAAGTATGGTTATAAGAAAAGCTTCCAAACATCTGGAAGACTAATTCTGTATTTAAAAAAAAAAACATCCAGTCACCTTTGACTGTGTCCGGAGGTAATGAATGATTGCTTGTTTGATAGTCCTTCACTTAATCAAATCACTTTGTCTTTCATCTGTGTCCTTGACAGTGACTCAGTTACTGTTAGGTGAAATATTGGAATAATTTTTGTTATAAATATTGCCAGACCTGGTTGGCCGAGTGGTTAGGGAAAATCTGCTCTCCAGCCGAAGGCTGTGGTTTCGAATCCCGCCGTGGGCATGGATGTTTGTGATTGTCTGTGAAAATAGTGGTGGCGCTGGTGGAGATGATCAAGGTAGTTGCGGTTAGTGGAGACAGAGAGTTGTAGAGTAGGTGCCCTCCCTCGATGAGTCTTTGGACTCCCTGAATGTGTTATGTAATAATAATCATCATCATCAAATTCCTGACATTTACCCTCAAGGGGTGTACAGGATATGATAGTACTGCATGAAAAACTTACATCATTACTAACTTCCTACCTACAATTTTCTGCCAAATCAATCTATTACCTGTCAAAGCTACAACATTGTCAGATCTTATATTTATATATCTATTTTCTAAGGCACTTTTTACCGTATCAATCCACCTATATCTTGGTCTTCCTCTGGGTCTTTTTCCTGCCAACCTGGCAGAGAACACTTGTTTGGCTAATCTTTCCTCGCCCATTCTGTTTAAGTGACCATACCACCTGAGATTAGCTCTGCTAATGCATTCCTGGATGCTGACAATGTCAAGTTCTTTCCTGATATCCTCGTTTTTAATATGATATTGCCATTGATGCCATCTGTTCACGCCCCTAATCTTTCTCAGGAATCTCATATCTGCGGTGACCAGTCTTTGGTCTGTTTTACTTCTGACCCAGCTCTCAGATCTGTAAGTTAAAATTGGTTTGAACACTGTCTTGTATACAGCTAATTTAGTGTTTTGACTGATTTCTCTCTTATTCCATATAAATTTATTCAGTTGACTTCTATCATACCAGCTTTGTTGATTCTGTTGTCTATTACCATATTTAATTTACCATCTTCACTAAAAACCGTGCCTAAGTAGCTGAAATAAGTTCTCCATTCACAATGCAGCTGATATTTTCAATGCTTCTGCCAATTTTCATTATCTTTGTCTTGTTATTGCTGACCTTCATACCATATCTATCACAACAGTCAGAGCCGGCGCTAGGGTCTTTGCCGCCGGCATGCAATGTCTATTTAAGCGCCCCTGTAACAATCCGGGCTTGTGTGGTTCTTTTACGATAATAAAAATTTAAATTATTTGAAATTTCTTAAATAAATTTTGACAGAACAGCCACACGTTGGTTCGCTAAATGTAACAAACTGCGGGTGATAACTGATAACTTCTGTGGCTTGATGGATATCAGTCCCGTGGACTCTGATCCCTTCATCGCTATGAATAATTCCCGGTTTAATGGAAGAGATTTTTGAGCACTTGGCTCGCCCTAATTAGGGCTGTGTTGAGAGATATCAATCTGTGATCAGGGCCGCCTTTGGGCGTTTATGTTTCCATCTGTCTTTCTCATTGTAATCTGATGACTCACGAATGAGTAGGTTGGGATGGAGTGATGCCTGAGCAAAGTACTTGGTTGCTATCTGGAGGAGAAATGTAGGTATGTCTTGCAGGTTTCCATCTTGATGGAGAATAGTGTTCCTTACAAACCATGGGGCATCAAAGATCATTTGGAGGCATTTGGTTTGGATTAATTGTAATCGTTTGATGTTGCTAGGAGAGGTGTGGCTCCACGCTGGCAAACCATAAGTCAGAATAGGTCTGATGAGTGCTTTGTATATTCTTAATTTGTTTTCTGGACTGACTTTGCTTCTACGGTTGAGTAGATGGTAGAGCTGAGCTATTGCAGAGTTTGCTTTGTTGCAAGCATGAGAGATGTGGGAGTTGAAGCTGAGTTGATTATCTAGTTTGATTCCCAGGTATTTTACTTCTTTTTGCCATGGGATAACAGTATTGAACATAGTGATTGCTCCATGATGGTCTGCTTTCTTCCTTGTAAATAGAATGGCCATGCTTTTATCTGCATTAACATCAATTCTCCATAACTGAAACCATTTTTCAAGATTCTTTGCTGCATTTTGTAATCTTTGTGTGGCTAGGTATGGTCTGAGCGATCTGGTCAGTATCGCCATGTCATCCGCATAAAATGCCATAGTGGTTGATGTTGTGCTTGGGACATCTGAGATAAAAATGTTTAAGAGTAACGGCGATAATAGGGATCCTTGCAGGACACCTGCTGTGATACTTCTTGTAGTTGATCTGAGCCCACGAAGTTTCACTTGAAATTTTCGGTCTTTTAGGTAAGAGGCTATGATTTGGATGAGGTTTAGTGAGTATTTTGCAGTAATTAGTTTGTAGATGAAGCCTTTGTGCCACACTTTATCGAAGGCCTTCGCCACATCTAGGAAGATTGCACATGTATGCTGTCTCCAGTTAAATCCAATAGTTATGTATTCTATAAGTCTGTGGATTTGTTGAGTTGTGCAGTGTCCAGTTCGAAAACCAAATTGTTCTTTTGGGATTAGACCTAGATTGTCCGTTTCACTTTGTAGGCGTTTTAGAATTACTTTTTCTGCTATTTTCCCTAGGCCTGACAAGAGGCTGATAGGTCTGTAATTCTGGGGGAACTGAGGCGCTTTCCCTGGTTTGCGGATAAGGATTACATCTGCCTGCTTCCAGCGAGTGGGGAAGTAGTTGAGTCTTAGCATCGCATTAATGATAGCCACTAAATGCATTATTGTTTTGTGCTTTTATAATTTTGTTTGAAATCTGATCAAGACCTGGTGCTTTTCTGTTATTGAGGTTCTTGATGATTTGGTATATTTCATTTGGCGTGGTATAGTTTGAGTTGTCACGGGTGGTGGAACGATGAAGTGCATAGTGTACTTGCTTGTGAATTTTTTCAATGAAGCGCAAGTCCACATGAGTGTAGTTTGGTTGAAATTGCAGCTCCAGAGAGTCTGCAAAAGCTTCTGCTTTTTCATCATCTCGGTAGACTATACCCTTTTTTCCGTGTATTGGTTTGATGTTGGGGTGATAGCTGCAGAGGGCTTTAGTCATTTTCCATAATGAGTTATCTACAGTGTTTAAGGAGCTTAGTGTCCTGCACCAGAGAGAAAACATCACTATCAACAATAATATAGTCAATAGGACTTTTCTTATTCTTGCCTTTTCTCTCCATGTGAATTTGTACACATTTTTATGTTGAAACATGGTGTTAGTAATAACCAGTCCATGTCCTGAGCAGAAATCCATCAAGTATTTGCCATTATTATTATACTCTTTTCTCCAAATTTTCCCAAAATATTTTTGTATGTCTGACAATCATTTCCTACTCTGCTATTTAGATCCCCAACAAGGACCAACTTTTCCTTTTTCATTGTGTCAGTTGCTTTTTCTAAAGCATCAAAAAATTCCTCCACTTCTACTTTAGTAAAACCTTCTGTGGGACCATAGGCACAAATTATCTCATTGTCCAGTTCTGCATTCTGATAATAGCACACATTACTCTACCTGAGACTGCCTGCCATTCAAGAAGATTAGTCTCATATTTTGTGTTGAATACTATGGCTACTCCTTCTTTTCGTTGATTGTCATTGCCTGAATATAACATTTTGTATTTATTGCTCAGAAAGAGCTCACCAGTTTTGGTCTTTTTTGTTTCAGTCACCCCTGTTATGTCGATCTGGTACTTATCTAATTCCTCAGCTAACTCCATTTCTTTGCCATTTAGTCTTCTTATGTTGATAGTACTGATCTTCAATTCTGGTGATATTGAGTTGGGGGGTTTGTTTTCAGATTTGTTCCAGTAGCTGACTTTTCGCTGTTCGCCCTGTTTCCTTGGAGAAAACAACGGGGGCCTTGTTTAACCGGGCGACACCCCAGCCGGCATGAAATTCTATCATGTTGTACCGTCATTTAATATTGTGGTTTAAGCCAATAAGAATACAATTTGGTTAGCTAAATCCCAAATTGGCAGCCCATCCTTGTTCGTTCAGTATCCAGGTAGATACCTAACAGGGTGCACCACGAGAAGGTGAGGATTGGACATTAGGTCAGAAGCCCTGGTCGGTTCTCCACATTCCTTTAAAGGCTATGTTGAAGGTCTCCTCTCAGTTATACAGCTTTGACCCTTAAGCACCCCGTTATGTAATAATAATAATATCAAAATTGTTGTATCTGTATTATTATGCCTAACCAGCACATAAGTTTAAATAAAAAGAGGCCATCCCTGAACTTGTTGCATAACATTGCGTACCTTCCACTATGGGTATCTTGACCCATGGAGGTTTGGTGTTAATGAATAATAAAATCCAGGTGAACAGTCTTTGCAGTAATTGAGATATGATGCATGCAAGACTATATATATAATCAGATAACCCATCCTTATTTTCATGTATCACTGTCATTCATATCATTGCAGCAATCAGTATTCTGCATTCTCTTCACAACTTGGAAGTATCATATGTGCTTCAACTCTGTGCCTGCAATTATGCATTTCTTTATACACGACTCAGGATACACGATGTTCTATATCGACGGTAGTTGAGAGTTTGCGAGAGCTCAACGATGCAATGAACCGAGGTTGTCTTTAAACATAATTCAAGGTTCTGGAGGTGGTATCATAGTGTGGAGTATATTCTGTTGGTACAGAACAGGTCCCCTGATATTGCTGGAAGATTGTGTCCTGGCTCGTGGCTTGAAATCCTGGTGGTGCTGCAACTTTCGAAATATACATACACACTGTAAGTACGGTGTAGGTGTATATGTGTTTGGATAAAATATCAAAATTATGGTAAACATGAAAAAATATTGTTTATTATCGATAAAATTATACAGTTTAGTATAATTGAAAATTATTTTAAAATAAAATCCATTATCATAACCCCAATAATGTTCTAAAAGAAAAACTATAACAAATGTTATGTCTTTAATTGTAATGACCAAATATTTAAAGTGACGGAGTAAACACGATAAGCACTACGAACACTCCACTCCTGGCGCAAACTGCATATAAACAACAGTGGAACTGCGCGACGGACAGTGCCGCATTACGTTAATAGCCCGCATCTCACTATGACGTGCATATCGTAGCAAATACTAGCAATATGGCATTGTGGTAAACACAGTGCTGCTAGTGTCCTTCACCCTCCTAAGTGCTACAAGATGGATTTTTATTATTTTTTATACAAAATAAAAGAATTGTATAGGATTGTTGTTGATAAAATTAAATATTACAAGCAAATATAAATAAATTAATAAATATATTTATACATCGAGAAAAATTGGGGGTGCCTATGCACGAGCCGCCCCTGCTCGGGAACCTGTCGAAAAAAGACTTAGAAAAATATTCCTCCACTGGGCGACTAGACTTATAACTTATAACTCTTTCTTCGTGCAGTCAAGCGCCATAAAGTGTAAACGCCACTTCTAATGAGCTACACAGTCCCCTCCCATCCTGCAGTGTGAATTGAATTTTTTATCCAGCAGATGACGGTTGTTTCAGGGAAGACTGCTACTTGCCATTGCGAAAGAATTATTTAGCGAGCTTGTCATCGATTTCCACCATGTTCCGTCAAATCTGTGCCAGTTAAAGGACTGTCTGGTGAACACCTGGCATATTGTAGAGATGTGTTGTATGAGATATGCAATCCAACACCTTATGGAATCTATTCCAACCCGCATATGTCCTGTAATTCGAGATAAAGAAGGTTCAACACTGTATAAAATTAGTTTCTAATTCAGTAGCCGGTGTGTGTACTTGAGTTATCCACATCCAACAATATTGGTCAAAGTATATTACAAGGTATTGAACCTGGCGTCTCAATCTTATTTGAATGAACACTACTTTCATCTTTTGCCACTCTTTCATATCAAAGTAGTAGCGGATGTATATCCAGAGTGTGTTATTATTGCATCAAGTAATATCATGGCTCACATCAGCAGCCTCAACTATGAGTCAACATATTGTTTAGATGTGGGTACATAAATCAGTTCATTATCCTTAGAGATTGTTGATGAGAATATGAGATATGAATCTTTGTCAGATTTTTGATCCGAACATGAAAGCAAAGTTAGTGAAGATGAAACAAGAAATGGAGTTTATGCAGAGTGAAATGAAAGAATGGAGGTTCGAGAATAGCTCTGTATGGAGATTAGATTTTTAGAAGTGGTGTGAAGGAGAGGATGCACAAAGTTTGTTTTCATGGAGGTAGACTTAGAATAATCAAGGCGTTCGATATGAAAAGTAAGCGAGCAAAATAGTTGGTAGTGGTAGTAGTAGGAACAAATCATTTGGATCAAGGAAATTGTTTGATTCGATATCAGGAGGTAGTGGGGAAGAGTAAAAGATAACGGTGTGATAAGAATGTTGGTCAGGGTGTTGCCCAGGTGTCAGCGATGAGTTAAAGTGGAGAGCAAAAATCATGAATGGATTAACACTTAACAGAAATTTGTGAAGAGAAAAAAGTGCAGTTAAGGAAACTACGAGATTAGTTTGAGGCACGAATAGAGCTGTATTACTAATGGACTGTATTTGAATGGTCCAGGTGTGTGTCATGTTGCGAGGCCTGCTGTTGGAAAGGAGTTATGACTACAGATATTGGGTTTCAGCAAGTAATAAGCAATGTGGAAGAGTAAGGAAGGAGGGATTGAAGGAGTTGCTTATGAATAGAAAAGTACATAGCATAAGTGAGGACAGGGTCGGCTTAACACGGTAAGCAGGCAATGCGTCGCACTGGGGCATTTATTTCAATGTGGATATGCACTAAATATATTGTAATTAATATTGCGACTTTTTTATAATATTTAGCGAAAACTGCAAGTTGTTTTTCGTTATGTGTGTAGTAAAGAGCTAGCAGAAGCACAGACGCCCCGGGCGAACGCCTGGGACGTATTATGAGAAGGGCTGCCACTCACATTTTTCGAAATTCCCCAGATTAGACCTCAAAAATTCCCCAGGTAATAATAACTAGGGCTCGGATTTTTAGGTCGTAAAAAAAGTGCAAAATATGCGTCCAAGTATACACTAAAAACATTTAAAACATCCGAAATATATTCTTAAATATGCAAAAAAAAACTCATCAAACTATGCACTTAAATATGCCTTTATTAATTTATAATTGTGCATAGTTTAATTAAAACATTACATATAAATTAAAAACATAATATAAAATACAAAAAATTGACATTTAAATAGTTACCTACTAACTGACCAGAAAAATGACTTAAAAATTTGCTCGTTTTTTTTTTTTTTTTTTTTTAATTCCCTCTTTCTCTTTTCCTGTAACAAAGTATACTTTCATTTAAAAAAATGTATAAGTTTATATTATAATTGTATAATTTAATAATTAGACTTAATTCATTTTACCTTTTACCTCGTTAAATTTTACAATTTCTCCTCTCTTTTTTTATTAATTCTGTCTTTCTCTTTCCCTGTAATAAAGTATACTTTCATTTTTAAAAAAAATTATAAGTTTATATTATACGAAGAATACATGCTTAACTTACTTTAATTGACATTTTCTCCCTCTTCTTCTTCGCCATTATCTTCTGGTAATTGATCACATTTGCTTTGCGGTATTAAGTCGGTTTTTATATCTATTATGAACTGTGTGACTTTCCAACTCCTTGATTAATGTTTTCGGTGGCTCCCAAGAAGAACACATTGCATTTTGTTTTGCTAAACACTGCTTGGCTAGGATGGATCTCACAGTTTCTGTTTTTAATGAATTAGCTAATTTTTTTTATACAATTCACTTGAGAGAAAATTCGCTCCACGCATGCAGATGAATGCGGCAGAATAGTAAGATTTCTCATAAAATATGACAGTAAACCATCTTCTTCTTCTTCCTATCATGGAATATAGGCCGTGTGGCCTGTTCCGGTCTCATGCCATCTTTTTCTTGGTCTTCCGATTCTTCTTTTTCCACTTATTTTGTATCTGTATAATATTTTTGGTAGTCTGCTGTTGTCCATTCGATTTAAATGTTCTAGCCATTTTTGTTTATACTGTCTTATGTAGTAATTAATTGGTTTGATTTTTAGGGATTGTAAGATTTCTTCATTTGTTTTGTGGTCCCACTTGGTATATCCAGCTGTTTTTCTGAGGAACTTCATTACTGCTGTTTGAATTCGTTTTTCATCTTTCCTTTTCATGGTCCATGTTTCGCTTCCGTATAGTAGAGTTGGTTTTGACAAGACATTATATAGTCTGATTCTAGTGTGTTTTTGTACCAGGGATGGCTTAAATATACTATTTATTATGCCATTTACTTTGACAAAGTTTGATATTTTAGTGTCTATGTTTTTTTCTTCTTCGTATGATAGATCACATCCCAAGTATCTGAAAGTGTTTACTTGTTCTAGTATTGTATTATGTATCACTATTTTACTTCTTATTGGGTTTTCTCCTTTGAATGCCAAAGGAGAAAACCCAATAAGAAGTAAAATAGTGTAATTTTACTTCTTAATAGTCATTTCTGTAAGTCATCTTCTGATGTAGCTAATACTATTTGATCATCTGCAAATAGTAGTGTATCTATCTTCATTTGCGGGGTCATTTGTATACCAAATGGGTTATGCTGTTTCCAGATTGTTAATATTTCATTTATATATATATTGAAAAGCAGAGGTGAGAGGGTACATCCTTGTCGTACTCCTCTTGATATATCTTTCCATTCTGAGGTGTGTTCTAATTTAACTGCTATTTTATTTCCTGTATATATTTCCTGAATAGATTGTAAAAGTTGGTTTGGTATGTTTAAATTGGTTAATATTTTAAACAATTTTTGTCGACTAATTTTGTCAAATGCTTTTTCATAATCAATAAACGCCACATGTGTTTCTTTTTGAAATTCTCTTCTCTTTTCTATTAATAATTTTAAAGTAAAAATTGGGTCTATGCAGGATCGGCCTTTTCGGAAGCCATTTTGTTCTTCTAGTAATTTGTTTTCTACAATGCTGCTTAGTTTCTCTTTTAATATTCCTGCATATATTTTATATCCTGTATTCAGCAGGCTAATTCCCCTATAATTATTGCAATTGTCTTTATTTCCTTTTTTATAGATTGGGATGACCAGTGCTTTTTTCCAAGAGTTAGGGGTTTTTCCGGACATCCAAACCATATTAAAAAATTTCAAAAGTCTTTCATTAAATGTTTCACCTGCATTTTTGTATAGTTCTATATTTATATTGTCTTCTCCTGGCGTTTTCCTATTTTTCATCTTCTTTATTATATTTTTCAGTTCTAACATTGTGGTATTTTCTATTAGGTCATTCTTTGTCTTATAAAATTTTAATTCATTGTTCTCATCTGTCCAGAGATTTTGGAAATAGGTCACCCATTTTTCTAAATCTATTGTTTGGATTTTTATCTTTTCTTTTATTTCTTTATTCATGTATTTTATTACTTTATAGGTTTTGGGTTGTGGCTTAAATAAATCCTTTTCTAGTTCTGTTACGAAATTTTTCCATCTTTCTCTATGTTTTTTCCTTACTTCTCGTTTTGCAATTGCACTATTTCTTTTATACTCTATTTCTGCTTCTATTGTTTTGGAATTTAGCCATTTCTGGTAACTGTCCTTTTTGGTTTTTATTATATTTTCTATTTCTTTGTTCCAATCTCGTAGTCCTCTTTTTCTAATCCATTTGTGCTTTATTCCTAAGGTTTCTGTTGCTGCTTTTGTGAGAATTTGTTTCAAATTTTCCCATTCATCTTCTATGTCACTCGATTCATGTGTGGTTTCTGTTTTTAAGTTTGTGCATTTTTGATATTGTAGTCTAACTTGAGAATCCTGTAATGAAGAAATTTTGTAGCTCGGCTGGTAAGAATTTTCAATTCTATGTGTTTTTAGCCACTTTGGTTTAAAAATAAAAAAACAGTAAACCATATTTATTAATATTCATGCCATCTTTTATGTCAGTCAATGACTACCAATATCTTTAGGAATTGGTAGATCTGATGCTACGAGTCGTAACTTCTCCACTCATCATCTATTTGATTTAACCTAATATCATCAAGTGTGGGGAATTGAGCAACAAGAGGAATAATGGTAGATGGTGACTGGCTAGGGTCACTAGCAACTTTTGGGTCCAATTCGTAATTTTGCAACAATGCTGCCTTCTTCGAAGACAAATCTTTTCTTTATTTGCGAACTAAGTTCCACAAGACATGAGATTTAAAAATGATTTAAACAATCATTTTTAAATCTCAACAAAATAGAGTTATCTTCGAAAGGGTTTCTAATTAAGTGCGCCATTGCTCTACCACCGAAGTAAATATCATTGACATTTTTATAGTTGTTTTGGTTTCTTGGATCAATTTCTGATAATTTAGCTGTTCTTAAAATCTCATCTTTAATGAAGCAACTAAGAATTGAGATATTCTGTTGATACATTTAGGAATAGTTGGTGTAACCTGAAATGCTCTGATTGAAAATCTATATTAAGTGTATAGATTTTCAATCAGATTCTTGAAAATTACTTTTTCAAGAATATACTGAAGGGAAAAAAAGCATTGGTCTGGTTCCAAGGTCAGTAAGTGTATCATAAATTTTTTTGGCATTGTCAATTTTATCTGTCCTTGATTCATTTTGAAAGTATAGAACTAATGCACCATACTGTTCTAAAATAGTTGATACCACTTTTTCCCTCGACAGCCACCTGGTTTGAGCAAGTTTGGGAATTTTATGTGTAGCTATATCAGCAGCTTCTTGAATGAGTACACAATCTCTTTGCCGCTTAGCACTGCGGGAGAAGTAGGAGGTTAAATCCTTTAGAAAAGCTTCTAAGTATGAGGGTAAAACACTGACTGCATGACTAGCGCATAGAGCAAATGAATGACAAACGCAACCCATCACAAAAACATATGGGACGTCATCTTTCAACAGTTTCTGAAATCCACTGTTAACGCCCATCATGGAGGAACAGTTATCACTACCAAACCCAATGATATTGCTGAGGGGAATGCCATGATCCAGCAGAAGAGTTTTGATAGCACTGTAAAGACTTTTAGCACTTCCGTTCTCTACACATACTATGTCTAGTAATGCATCAGCTACATCTTCTTCAGGCCATATCAAAATACCGTACAACAACAGCCAAGATTTGGGTGACGGAGATATCTGTACTCTCATCTATTATAATTGAAAATTTTTGATTCTTGCATATTTCGGTAAGTTGAGACTTTTCATGGAATGATATTCCATCCTGAATAACATAAGAAAGTTTAGTTTTCTTCATTGCCAACTTTCCAGCAATTTGGCTATCCGGAAATGCGCGTTTACACATCGTTACAAAATGATCAACATGAAAAAATGGGACGTTATGCCCAGAAAAGAAGCTAGCAATTATTAACTCACTCCTAGCTAATTGTTTATCCTCTGACGCTTTCTTATTAAGAAATTGAGTAATAACAGCTGTCGACTTAGCAGACTGATAATTACTTTTATGTTTGGCTGAATCTTTATGCTTTATTAGCGCAGATTCGTTTGCGTTTTTAAATGTAATATTACAACACTTACAGTAACTGGTGTCTTGCTGCAGTCAATCTTTTAATTCAGGATATTTTAACCAATCATCTTTAAATGCTTAAGAATACCACTTCTGTTTTTTCTTTGATGGCTCCATATGGTTGGATTGGAAGTACCATAAATATGAAAATAAGTAAAAAATATTGATAATTTAAACAATTTGTCAAACATTGTACAAGCACAAGGATCTCTACGATAACACTGCAAGAGATTGCGCTATATGTATGTAACGATGTAAAACCTGTGTGATAAGAAAGGGAAAACGAAACTAGAACAGAGCAAAAACGGTTTATTTATCAGATTTACCAAAAAAATAATACTTCGTGAATATAATAGTGAAATATGACAAAAATGTTAAATTTAAATTCATACTTTTGTTCAAATTTTCCAAGATTTTGGGAGTTTTTTTTTATTAAAAATCCCTAGGTAGCGGCTAAATTCCCTAGATCTTGGGAAAAATCCCAAGGAGTGGCAGCGCTGATTGTGGGGGGCGCCTTACACTACTGACTTTTTTTTTTTTTCCCTTCCATGCAGCGCATTCGCCAGTTAGAATGTGAGGTGCGCACGTGTAACCGGTTTAATCTCTATCACGAAGTGCTATTTGGTTATTTCAAAACTTCAACTAAGGCTTTATAAATCAAAGAAAAATTTTGCGTTTCTTTATGTATTTATTTTTATTGAATGGAGACTAAAAAAAAAAATATCCGGAGTTGCAAATAAAAAAAGAAAACCGGCAAAAGAACTTGAAAAAGAGAAACTGAGAAGATAGCTAACTAAATTTCTCAAAAAAAGTCTGAAGATACGAAAATAAGGTATGAAGATAACAAACAAGATGTAAAGGAAGCGAAGCAATTTTCTACAAATTCTGCGGAACTTTCTATGCAGCTATCAAATACGACTTCCGATTTTGATTTATTATATCCATCAACATCAACCATACGCGACGCTACAAATCCCCAAACCAGTTTTAATTCAAGCGATCGGGTAACTTGGCCTGCAATTATTAATGGTAATATTCGAAAATTTCTCATGAAAGAAGGATCGAAACAAACTAAAAATAATTTTTATCCGCGTGATGATTGTGGTCGAAGTTTTAGCAATGTTTATTATAACCGTAAAGCAGGGTGACCACCACTAGTACTTTTTATAAATTTTTAGTGTTCTAGTACCTCCATATGTCGCATTCAATGACAAGCATGATTTATTTTTTCCCCTCCCTCTCTCACTGTTCGCTACCCTTCTCTTCTCCCTCCTCCCCGATCCCATACTCACGCAATCCGACTGGCATTAGCCAATGAAAATATATTCTTCGCTATTCAAACACTTCTCGCACGATCATTACAACAATGAAAACAAGTGGGAAAATATTAAATATTTTAACATGAGTAACCACCTTTTATTGATGTACAGCGTAATTTGGACCCCATTGAAAAGATAAATCCAGCCGACAATGATCAGTTTTTAGACAGAAAATGTGCATCTAGGGGCGTTATGACGATCTTGATAGATAATGGCAACTATTGGAGACTGTAGAAGCATTGGAAAAAGGTCAAGTATTCATGGTTGTGGGGAATAAAGTTTTTGAAAAGAAAAATGCTGTAGGAGAACAAATGTTTCCTAATTTAACCACATTAGTTAAAGGTACCTCCCTCATTCATCAGCAACAACTGTAAGAATATTTTCAGTGACAGTAAATAAAAATGAACTACAATCTCCCTTGATGAAGGACTCCTTTTGACAAAAGAAAAATTAAAACATTCATCAGCTACAGACTTTACTATTTCTGAAGAGTTAATTAATTTAACAAAAATCTGCTAAAAATAACGAATAAATACTTCAAGTGTTTTTCTTGTGAGTGAGAACCCCTCTATATGTAAATGGCATATTAAATAACCAAAAATTTATGAACAAATAACGTTACGATTGTGCGGTTTTGATTATGCACTGATAATTCAGCAGGAACTTATTCGTCCCTCTTGAAATTACAATTGATGATGTTTATTTACTTTTTTGTATGATGCATATATGGCATCATACAAATAAATATATTTCATATATTTTAATTAAACAATTAAAATATATGAAAGATATTCTGCACAGACTGATTCAAAATTTATGCTATAATCCAATTACACCATCCCCCCGTCTCTCTCTCTCTCTCTCTCACTCACACACACACACACACTGTATCAACGAAATTCAGCCACATTTATGCAAAACAGTCATAGAAAATTTCGACAAAAGAGTGCGTATGTGCCAGCAAAGCCGTGAAGGCCATTTACCCGATATGCTATTCCATGCATAACCTTATACTGTATACTTTATGAATCAATAAGAAATTACAATTTTTAATTAAAAACCTGTGTTTTCTATCAAAATTACTTGCGTGAATTTTGGGACACCCTATATTATGTCAAATATTTATATTTTTCAAATAACATTTATTGAAATAAATATGACATTTTGCTTCCTTTCCTAGCAAAATAAGATTATACGGGTCGCACATTTCAATTTTAGGAACGATTTTTTATTTTCTTATTTATTTTTATGAACAACAAATGGTGTTAAACTGCATTACTTTATTATATTAAACTGCATTACATTAAACTGCCGGTGGTTTAAATTTCATATATTTTTTAATGCTTTAAGTCTATCCTTGCAATGTCAAAGAGGCGAAACTGCAGTTTTAATTAAGATCTCCAGAAAGAATTCAAATTTAACTGGACAAACTGTGTAGTGATGGAACAAAAGTGGTATGCCAACATTGTAATGTCCATTTTTCCATTGCTCATGGAGATGGAAGCGACATCAACATCTACCTAACCAGAAACATAAGGATGCTGAAAACACTCTGGCTTCGGTTGATAGCGAAAGTGATACAATTGCAGCAAGTGAAGCTCTTGTTGCTTATCATTCTGTGGGTCACGGCCAAAGTTTTCTTGCAAATGGCAGTTTGTCGACATTGATCAATCAAATTTATGAAGCAAAATTTTCTTCAGCACGTACCAAATCAGAAGCAATAATTACCAACATTTTATCACCAAACATACTGGGCAAAGTAAAACTTTTTTTATCGTCTTACTTTTTCATGAATATAGAATATTACATAGCCCCCGTCCCGTTTTTGCCATCCCAATGTCCCGTTGTTGTCTCAAGGAAATATGGCAGCCTACCTGTACGGGAATAAAAAGGCGTTAGCTGATTTTTATTTATTTATTTATTTTTTTTATGTGCAGTAGTGAACTAATTAGGCAAAAACAAAAAAAAAAAAAACTGCACAGTTCATTTGAGATATAGCCAGCAAAAGAAAGAAGGAAGGAATAATAATGGAAAGATGATATAGTTGGTGCAGATGGATACTGTGGACGATGTAGTTGCGATATTCCGTAAAGGTATTTCATCCTTGTGAATGTAACATCATGCAGAGTTTGTGTTCAATTGATAGAGAGGAGGAGTGAATGACTGTGAATGAAGAGGAGGTATATTGGAGATTGAGTAACTAATGTTAATAAGGCTGGGGAAGTTGATATACAACCGTGTGGAATGAGGAAATGTGAAAGGGAGATGATATCTGCCTTGGCATACTTTATTAAAAATTAGTCTTACACAACCCTAAGTTTCCAAGTTGTGGAAGGAAGGAAACGGGATTTTACCCCTTCATAAAATAGTTATTATTATTATTATTTATATGGGCACTGCATGTAGTCAAAAGACTAACCACAGGAGACCCACTCTGTCCATTACCACAATACCTATCGTACATATTAAACCTATTCACTACTGGGGCGCTCACAACTACCTCTGGTAATCCATTCCATTCATTTACCATTCTCTAAATTTAGAACCTAGTCCGTACACCTTTACTAACCATACGTTTAGACAACTTCCAAGTGTGACTCCTTGTGTTCCCTCCTGCTCCACATATATTGAAACATTTTTTTCTATGTCAGTCTTACATAATCCCTTTAGTAACTTACCAATTTCTATCATATCTCCTGTCAGCTAAACTCTGCAAATCACACAACTTCAATCTATTCTCATAGAGAATTCCACAGACCTGTCATGAGCTTGGCTACTTATCTCTGAATCCTCTCAACAACCTCCTGAAAAACAATCCTAGAAACACAAGTGAATACATCTGTGCACAGTAGTCAACATGTGACTAGCTGTATCATAGCCTTATAAAGAACGATAAAACCTCCCTATTTTCCCTTGTCAATATGCTCTTCAGCATTCAAGTAATCCTCTAAGCTATTTTGCCAACTCTTTTAGTATGTCCTCTGAATTTCAAATCCCTATTCACAGTCACCCCCAGATCCCTAGCCGCATCAATTTCAGTAAACTAGTACCATCAATATGATACGAAGTATGTAATATTTTCATCCCGAAGCCCATTTCTTTATATTTTACAACATTGAATTGACAGCCATTGTCCTTTGCTCACACTGCCAATTTATATTTAAATTATCCTGTAAAATATCTACATCAGCTTTATCAACTATTGTCTCCTCCCTAGTATTGCAACAACGGCAAACAACTTGATAGAACCCTTTATTTAAATCTCCCGCTATATCATTAATGTACAAATTAAAGACTAGTGGTCTTAGTACAAAGTCCTGGGACACTCCACTAGTCACTCTCATTCGCCCTTATTCCACACCGCTATACACCACCATCTGATGTCTATCGGCCAAGTTGTATCCATGCCACGAGCCTCATCCACTCCCATTTGCTCAAACTTAAATTATAGCTATTCAGGCGGTATTCTGTCAAATGCCTTTGCAAAGTCCAGCAGTATCACAATATATCCATTTCCTTTATCTCATTCCCTGTTGCCTAATCATAAAATGTGAATAATTACTCAGGCAAGACCTACTTTTTACAAAACGATGCTTCCCCTTATATAGTATCATACTCATATCCACCTATTCCTGAATTTTATTTTTAACCAATTATTCCAATACTTTAACCACTACTTCAGAGATATTAAGTGGTCTGTAATTTGCTACTTCAATCTTGGAGCACCTCTCTGTAATGTAACTATCTTACTGTCTTTGTAACTGCAAAGTCACCACCTGGATGATATACCCTTGCCAATTAGCCACCGCCGTACTTGCCGTAGATATGAAACGAATCAAGCTTCAGTTTACAGGCTATAACTATAGAATAACAGATATGCACAGTAAATAACTTTTTTTATTTTATTAAATAACTCTCTCCAAAAGACAAACTCTCACCAAGGATGTTACCTGGAGTATACGAAGTACTATGTTCGTTTACCTTGTCTTACTATGAACAAACAGGAAGATCTATAAATAAACGCATCTCTGAAAATCAAGACTACATCTGACTTGCACAACATGGAATCGAAAACGTTAACCACAGAACCCAGTGGCAAAACGCTAAGCTGCTACATAGATTCATATATAAACATGAACATTTATACAAAGAAAGTGCTGAAGCCTTACTTCAGAGACTTAATCATAATCGGAATGACTGTTTCACTGTTCCAAAAGTTTGGGAATTGTTAACCTCAATTGTATGAAATAAATTCATTTGTTATATCTAATTTAATTAGTTTTAGTTTCAGCCCATTAAGTTTAATCCGTGAACACGCAGAGAGATTCCAGTTTAAGCATGCACGCTACTGTTGTTCGATCATTGTACTGATGATGTCTTATGAGACATAAGACGATAATGAGGCATATTTACATAATAAAAAAAGTTATTCAGTGCGGCATGCGTGTTATTCTATATTTACTGATACTCCACAGGTCTCACTGTATGAGAAATTTATAGGCCTACCTGCAGGGGTGTAGTCCTAAAAGAAGTAGGGCCATAGCTCTACCTTGGAAACAAAAATCCAGGGCACGAAGTGCGGATTATTATTATTGTTGTTATTGCGACAGCCAAATAGCAGAGTGGTGGGCGTGGTTCTAAGAGGAGAAGAAGGCTTGTGATACGCCCTACGAGATGAGAGAGATCGTGTGGTTAAGGTCACGCCCAACTGGGTGGGATAATCTGGCAGACTAACAGAGAATAACAAAAAATAACAGTGGGCAAAAGGATTACCCTAAACACATGGTTAACTCCAGAACCCAGACTGTACCGTAAATAAACAAAAATTATTATTATTATTATTATGCAAAATTACACCATGCGATTATGTAATTCTTTCATTGTTTTCATTGGAATAATTTTATGATCAAGCATTGATGGTCATTTAGGTGTTACTTCAAGTAAAATTACAAATAATACACTATTAACATTTAGGCCTACCTACTCAAAATAATTATTGTCAAAATGCATTATAAGTCTTATTATTATAATTCTTATAATTTATTATAATGGTTTATAAATTTTGATAGTTTTAAAAAAGTACCAGGGCGTGCCCCTGGCACGACTACACCCACTGCCGATCTGTGTGTTAGTCTTGTTAACGTTTTGGAAAGGTCATATTAGACGAAGATCCAGAATTGGGTTGACAAGCAACATTCCATTTGATGTGATTTGCTAAAGAAAGATCATATTTTAGTAATTTTCTTACAAGAAGGTGACAGATGCATTATTATTATTATTAATCTGAGGCATCTAGTGAGGTCGATGAGTTCTTGACCTCACTTGATGTCTCAGATTAGGAAAGGCTATACATCTCAGATTAGGGAGGTTATACATCACCAAAACCAGCTCTCATAATTTCCCTTAAACTCATTTATACTAGATGCATTCGCTGCCTTTTAAACGCAATCTATTCCACTCACTCACTCACTGCGTTGTAAGAGAAATACCTAGCCCGTATCCTCTTCTTGACCGGGAACAAACGTAACTGCCCCAGTCTTCATCTCCACCTTCATTATAACGAAAAATTTCATCAGACGATATTCTAACATCCATTCAGAAGCTTATAGACCTCTATCATTTCTCCTGTTAACCAGAGTCTGTAATCCGCCTACTCGCAATCTGTCATCATAATATAAATCCCATAATCCTGATATAACATTTTTAACTCTTCTTTACACCCTTTCCACAGCTTCTTTATCCCTTGGAACATAGAGATCAAATTCACAAGAAAAAGTCCAGGTGCAGTCTTATCAAGACCTTATAAAAAGGCAAAATGACTTCCTTATTCTTGCATGTCCATGTTCGCTTCAGCATCGAAATTATCCCCTGAGTTAGGGTTACCATACGTCAGCGGACATGTCCATATTTTGATAATGAAAATATCTGTCCGCATACATTTTTCCTCATTTCTGTGGGAACATTTTAGATATCCCCCCTCCCCAGGCGTTTCTCCTGTGTTGGTAACATTGCTGAAACAAGAATGCAGAAGGTTGGTTATATTATAGAACAATTGAATCAATAATCGAATCGAATTGTGCTTTTAGATATCCGCACTAGTTTTTTTTTTTTCAACTTTTCGCTCTTTCTCGCTGACGCTGGCCTCGCGTTAATTGCGTTACTGGGTGCTTAGTGCTATCATAGTGGGGTTGTGGTGGTGTTTGAAGTGGAAATTAAGACTCATCCTTAGTTTTGTTCGTTCTTAATTAGTATTAATGACCTTACCAAGTAAGTAAGATATTAAATTATCAAATTATATTAGAATTAAAATATATACCACGTTTTAGGTTATGACATAACCGTTATGTAGGCCTACATATACATTACGATATAATTTTATATCATCATACTTATATTTATTTCAGATTATCTGGAGGATGTCTAAAGCTAAAAGAAAGTGCTCCTTCAATGATAATCATATGGGAAAAATTTCCATGTTTTCGCCCTGGATGTGAGCCATGGGAGGATGAATATATTGTATGCAGTCCTGGTACATACGTTTCGGTCGCACAGCATGGGATAAGAGACTTGGAACTACATGAAAAAACAGAAAAGCATTTGAAGTGTGTTAGGGGACAGAGTTCAATAGTAAAATTAAGTGATTATTTTATCAAGCCAAATTCAGAATTGGAAGACAATGTAAGTGCTGCTGAAAGAGCCCTTGCATATCACACCGTTGCTCATCACAACAGTTACAATTCCATGGACTGTGCTCCTCGATTGTTGAAACGAATTTTCAGCAATTCAAAAATTGCAGCCAAAGTGTCGAGTGGTCGCAGAAAAACAAAAGCCGTTGTAAATTCTGTTCTTGCTCCCCATTCGATATAAACTAAAATCAAATCCATGGCAGATATTCCCTTTATAGGTGTTTCAATAGATGCCAGTAACTATGGTAATGTGAAAGTATTTTCTATCCTTATTCAATATTTTGACTACAAGAATAAAGGTGTACAGATTAAAGAAGTGAATGTTGAGAGCAAACCAAATGAAACTGGAGAAACTATTTCAACTTATGTCAGTGAAACACTAAACAATTTGGGACTTCAAAATAAGTGTGTTGCTTTTGGGGGTGATAATTGCAATACCATGTTTGGGGGGGGTCTTGCAAGAGGTCAAGGCAATAATGCATTTGCAAACTTGAAGAAGATGGTTAACCAATCATTGGTCGGAGTGGGATACCCTGCATACATCATTAATAATTGCATCCAACATGGTACAGACCTGATTGACATTGACCTACACACTTCAATAGTTAAAATATACAATTACTCTTCAATATACACAGTCCGTGTGGAGTCGCTCAAGGAGTTCTGTGAGTTTGTGGATATAGAATACCAGCAACTTTTAAATCACATTAAAACACGATGGCTATCCATGTGGAGAAAAAGATGGCGGCTCGCTTGTAAGTGTGTTGATTACGATATGACGATTTCAGTTTTGATTCCAGGTAGCTATCGCGATTAGGAGTTAAGATTAGGATTAGCTGAGTTGTATAAAGCCTAGTGAATGTAATATCGTTTAGTTTGAAGAATAATGTCTTGAGTTTGGGTTAAGATTCGGTAAGTAATTTTGTTCAGAAAACTTTAAAGTGCAAAAGTTTGCTACCTATGCTGGTAGATCGATTTGATCTACGGGATATTTACATTGGGCTCTTGGACCCATTTCTCAAACTTTATTCTAACAGAGTTATTACCTCCTATCAGACATGTCAAAACCCCTCAATGAAAGCATATTTGAAGAAGTTTACAGAGAATTTCTAAGATTAGGAAAACTATTGAGCGACAACTGCCCAGGGAAAGTAAAGCTGTTAGATACATTCCCGCCTACAGCAGTCACGGAGGATAGGATGGATAAGTTAAATGATGGAAGTATGTTTACTGAACCAGAATTAAGACACTCCACGAATATAGAGGATGCTGCATCGCTAGATAATACTCCGCAGTTTTTGGAAACCAACACAGAATTCCAAACGGTCAAAAAGAAAAGGAAAATCTCCTCTACTGCAGATACACCCAAAACCGCGGAGATAGAACCAGATAATGAACTTAAAGAAAGGATACCCCCAGTCATCCTAAGGGCCAAGGAGCACTAGTCGTCCGTTGCATCCGCACTGAAATCTTCAGATATCACCTTCATGAAAGCCACAAACACAGAAGAAGGGATATGCATACAGCCTAAAACGTCATCAGACTACAGAAAAATATCCAACCTTCTAGACAACAACAGCCTGTCATACCACACTTTTGCACTCAACAGTGAGCCAAATTTAAAAGTAGTATTAAGGGGAGTTATTGAATCTTCGATTTGTAATGTTTCAGTAACATTACAAATAGAAGACCTCACTGCAGACCTCCAATTTCAGGGATTTAGCCTAATTAAAGTCAGCCGAATGCTGAGAGCTTATTTCCACCTAATTCTGGTGGAAATAAGCAAAGACCAAAAACATATATACAATCTCCAAACCATCTGTGATCTAGTCATAAAAGTTGAGGCATTGAGACATAAATCAACTACAACCCAGTGCCATAGATGCCAGAAGATTGGGCACGCACAACGATGCTGCAAGGCTGAATTTCGTTGCGTTAAATGTGGTGGCAAACACGAATCAAATGAATGCCATAAACCCCGCACACTTCTAGCAAAGTGTGCAAACTGCGGAGGACCACACCCTGCAAACTATAGGGACTGTATAGCATTTCCCCAAAACCAAAATATACAACTCAAAACAAGTAAACCTCTTCAAGAACATACGTCTTCCCATCAAACCATAGTCTCCACAACGGATGGAAGATCGTATGCTGAAGTTACAAGATCAACCTTCCAAAAAGATCCAAAACCAAATCAATCATAGCAAACCAGCAAACCTATCCTACTAAACATAACAAGCCACTTAGGTGAAATGCTTGCTGAACTCCGACAAACCAACCCAACTCAAGAAGCCAAGGATATCATCTTAAGGCATACACAATCACTCTTTATGGAAATTCTTAATGGATAAGTCTAAAAGAAAACCGAAATCGTTACAAATTGTTTCATGGAACGCAAATGGTTTATCCATCAAATTACAGGAGCTGCAGGAATTTGCAGCAGAAACTCAAGCTGACATCATCCTCATAAATGAAACACATCTTCCAAGTGACAAAATCAGAATCAACGGTTATAGCACTTATCGTACAGACAGAAGCTTTGCTAGAGGTGGAGGCACTGCCATCTTTGTGAAAAGAAACATTAAACCTAATCCAATAGCCGAACCCCAAAAACAGAACACATGGAAACTACAGGAATAGAAATACATATGGAAAGCACAAGCAGCATTACGATATATGCAGCCTACAACCCCCCAAATAAAAAACTCCTCGAATTTGACTTAGATGTGATACTAAATACAGGCAGAGCAGTGATTATAGCCGGAGATAGTAATGCCAAACATTCAGTCTGGAACAGCAGAAACTCAAATATTAACGGAAGAATACTCAACTCTTAAACCACTTCAAGAAATATAACAGTAATAGGACCCACTGAACCCACACATTACGGAGCAACCGGACGTCCTGATGTAGTAGATATAGTTATATTAAAAAACATAGCACACAGCTATTAGATACAAGCAAACAACGACTTACGTTCTGATCATAGCCCTATCACATCATATTACAACTAGGCACCATACAAGATTTAACGGAAAACACCACCACATTTATAAATTGGAAACAACTTCCCTCAGCCTTCCAGGAAAACCTTGGTCCAATACCGCATATAAAATCTGCCGAAGATGCAGAAAAAGCTTTTTCTACATGTTTTTCAAGAGTTTGTGAAAACTCTTGAAAAACAAGTACTGACAGCTATAACACACGTAACAAATATAACCAAATATGCACCATCAAATAAACTCCCAGAGGATATAAAACGTCTTGTCCAAGAGAAAAACAGATTAAGAAGACAATATCAGAAAACAATGAACCCAGCTGATAAACAAGCAGTTAATAGAGCAACAAACCAGGTTCGATACGCCTTAAAGGACCACCGTGACCAACTCTGGAATATTAAAATTCCATATTGATTGATCACAAAGGATCAATCAATATGGAAAATGATGAAATCACTCCGTTCAGAGCATTTTGCATTTCCAATCCAAGGTTAATCTAATGTTGTCTACAACGACGAGGAAAAAGATGAAGCATTATCTGACAATTTAGAAAAACAATGCAGCCCCAATTAATACAGATATAAATTTCATGAGTAAAATTCATACCCAAGTGCGGAAATTAACTCAAAATGCCTCACTCCAATCCAATAACAAATCCGTGTCACCAACAGAAATATATGAGATTTTAAGAAAACTAAATAACAAAAAGGCTCCGGATCCAGATAGAATAACAAACAAGGTACTCAAGTTACATACCCCAAAGGGGTTATGCATCTGGTAGCCATCATTAATGCCATCCTCCGACTAAATTATTTCCCAGAGCGATGGAAAATTGCCGACGTTTTCCTAATTCCCAAACCTGGAAAAAATACACAGTTTCCTGAAAATTACAGACCAATCAGCCTTCTTTCATGCATAGGTAAGATAGCTGAACATACTATTCTCATACGGGTTAAAGAGGCAACAGATATCAACCATGTCATTCAAGATGAACAATTCGGCTTTAGGAAATATCACTCCACAACGCTACAAATTTACAGAGTTATCGAACATATAACCCAAGGGTATGAATGGCACCAACACTCTGGCGCAGTTTTCCTGGACATCACTCAGGCATTTTATAGAGTGTGGCATCACGGACTAATTTTTAAACTACACGAAGTTGGTATTCGATTACCACTAGTTCTACTTATCAAATCATATCTAAATAACAGAAAATTTAAAATAAAACTCAACGGTATCAGATCCACAGAGAGGAGAATCATGGCCGGAGTCCCTCAAAGCTCTCTACTATCTCCCCTACTCTTCTCCATATACATGGCAGATCTCCCCAAACTGTCCCCAGCTATCACCGCTCTTTATGCCAATGACACAATAATTATTGTAGCCAGATCCCTCCATCCACACCTGGCCACAATCAAACTGCAGAGAGCAGTCAATGAATTGGAGGATTGGTACACACCAAGTGGCGTATCGCAATTAATCCACACAAAAGCTCTGCAGTACTTTTCACCAGACATAAAGCAGAACCGAATACAAGCATACAAATGTTTGGTAAAATGATCCCTTGGCGCAATTCCAAATATCTGGGAGTTTATCTTGATAGATGTCTAAACTTCGAGTCATATATGGATAGTGTCGCCACTAAGGTAAGTCATACCATAGCACAGCTATATCCACTTTTGAATAGGAACAGCTTTCTAAGCATAAGCAATAAAATCTTCCTTTTCAAGTCGGTAATCAGACCGCAACTAACTTACGCCTCTCCAACCTGGGGTCACACGACTAACAGCAACATTAACGGACTTCAGATAATACAGAATAAATGCCTAAGAATGGCATTTAATGCCCCATGGTTCATCAGAAACATCCAGTTACATCAAGAAGCCAATCTTCCAGATATTAAGACCTACATGACAAGCATTGCGGAGAAATTCTTCACAATCACGGATAATCACCCAAATCAGCTAGTTCGACAGGCAGCGGACTATAAGCCCTCAGATCATTTCAAATATAAAAAACCGAAATCCTCCATCGCAAGAGAAAATTGATACAGTCTCAGTGCTCAAAATGAGCGGGTAAATTACCCACAATAATCTCATCACTCACAATCTAAAATTCAGATGAAGGGATAAAGAGTCAAGGACTCAGTCCATCAACCAATTAAGTTCAAAGTTCAAAGGCTATCCATGTACCCTGCTCTTCAAAGACTAATTCAAATGTACCAGCTTTTAAATCATTCTTTTTATCTCAAAATAGACCACCAGCTGTAATAAAGAACTATTTTGAAGATCCTTTCAGTGAAATCTATCTATGGCATTTGCAGTTTGTAATTGGAGTGTTCCATTCACGTATTAGCAGTCTAGAGAAAGAAGACAATTCCCTTATTGATGTAATGGCAATACTATCTGCATTACATGATCTTCTTCAGGAAAGGAAAAAACGAACATTTCATATTATTGAAAGCAAAGGATATGTTGAAGAAAATGGAAAGTGATGGCTTCAAATCTGGGGTAAAAAGAAGTTTTGGCGTAATGTGAAAACATTCTATGTAGGATGTTTAGACTATTTGAAAATGTGGATGCAGAAGTTTAATGGTTTTTCCTGTTTTAAGTGGCTAGGTCTTAAAGAACTCTCCTGAAAAGGTGTAGAAGAATATATACACTTTTTGATGGAGCGAGGTGTGCAAGTTGATGACAGCAAATGTTTTGACCAATTTTCCAACTTGGAGAGATTTGTTGCTTTATATGATGGAAAAGAAGTGTCAAGTCATAAAAAATGGTGTGACTATATTGAATTCTGCAAGAGTGAAGAACAGTACAATGAAATTGTAAAGATGGCTCAGTTTCTGTTTGCAATTCTAGGTCACAATGCCAGCGTTGAAAAGCTCTTTTCATTATTACAAGCTCAGTGGACCAAGGAAAGAAATAGACTTACCATAGAATCTGTGAAAGGATTTGCTATAGTTAATTACAGACATTTTACATGTAAAAATATGTTTGACTATTTGTGTCGAAACAAAGAACTGCTAAAGAAAATTAGGTCTAGTGAAAAATATTCATTGGCAGCCTGGGTTGCAAAGTAATGTATATAATGTGATAAGTCTAATTCTTTTTCATGTAGGCCTACTCTTGTTCCATAAGACTTGTGATGACACTTAAAATCTCATATTTTTGTGTGTTCTAATAAGCATACTCATTACATCTAATTAATGAAAAGCTTACAAAGGTAAAGATTTCAACATATGTATTTTGTATTTTTTTTGTGTGTTAGATGTTTTTGTCCGGAACGAGTTGGTCAGGCGATGGGGTGTCAGCATTTTGGCATTTTAGAATATGGTAACCCTACCCAGAGTTGTTATTTGCAATTTTTGGTAAAAGACCTTTGAACTTAAAATTCCTATCCACCATTAAACTAAGATCCCTAGCCTCACCAGTTTCATGTAACATAACCGATCTAATATAATATGCCGCTAGAAATTCATCATTCCAAAGTGCTAAGTATACATACGTAGTAATATAAACAGTGCTTGGAAAGAACTCAATGGGCAAGGTACATCGTGCCATGTTACGAGTCACGTGTTTGTAGCCGGTATAAGTTGGTGGAATATGATTCTCTCAAGTCACTCCAACTGTGTCCGGGTGAAATAGCTGTGAGAAGGGAAATGACAGGTTTTGAAAGAGGCGTTGTGATAGAATGCCATGTTGCAGGCCTATATATTTAGCCAATTGGGTTATCTCACATAACAATCAATGATTGTTGATCTGGAATAGCCCAATACCATACTAAAATGCAAAAATAGGGAATCAACTGCAACGGTTACCCGCAGTGGACGATCCACCGAACGTGACCGTAGGGTGCTGCGAAGAATGATATGTGAAAACTGTCATTTTCGGCCGACACGTCGAATGTGGGGTTTCAGGAATCGACTGGAACACGAATCTGCACAAAATCATTCATAACCGTGGCTCAGATCATTGGTTTCCTTGGCAGGACCAAATATCCAAGTCCCACATTATCTGAATCAATTATGCAAGGCGCGTGTACAGTATGACGTGGAAGCTTGGAAAACTGTATTATGGAGAGATGAATCATGTACACCCTCTACTGAGTAGATGGACGGGTGAGTGTGGAGGATGCCCGATGAACATCTCTTACCAGAGTGTGTAACCTTAACAATGAAATTCGAAAGTGGCAGTGTGTTGGTATGGTCCTGTTTTTCCTGGTTTGGCCACAGACCTCTGTTTCTAGTGCCAGATCGAAGAAGTATCTACATTCTGGACTATGCAATGCTTCTTACTTTGTAGCGTTTCTACATTACTGACCATTGTCTCTTATGACATGGTGCATTGTCTTGCTGTAACTGCTTGGTTCGTGAACATGAACGCCACCACACTTGACTGGCCTCAACAGAGCCCTAATCTCAGCCGTACTGAACATATCTCAGATGAACTGGAGCATCGGCTGAGGGCTAGAGACGTCTGCCTGACAATAATCCAGGGTGTCAGGAAGAATGGTCTAAAATTCCCATTGATCGCTATCATGTACTTATGGAAAGTAAAAGTATGCCATATTGTCATTATAGTGAAAGGGGAACCTACATCTTATTGAGGTAGGCGCTATGGCTGTTTGTTCCTCACACTGGTGTTGGTTAACTTTTTTCCAGCAGTGTATATACTTTGATTTTTCAAGTATTTTGATAGATTGCCACATGATAAGTTCATAGTTAAATTGGAATGGTTGGAGTAGGATAATAGATTAGTGTGTTGGATTGGAGATGCTCTCTGAGAGATATCAGGACGTTGTGTATGGGAAAGTAATATCGCTGAAGAGAAAAGTTATTAATGGTGTGCCTCAATTCCCTGGATTAGATAAATTGGCGTTTGACTTATATCTATGTTAATTGTTTGGGGAAAGTTTGAATGGGGACTTCAGTTGTTTGCAGTTGATGCAAAGTTGGGAAGAAATGTGGGGTAGAATAAATATTGTAGCATGACTAGAAAACTTGAATTAATGGAGTGATTGGACATGAGAGTATGATTATCAGCTCAGTGTTGCAAAGTGGAAGTAATACTCTTAATGTTGCATCTGCATTCGACATTATACATAACTTTATGGATATGTAGCAAAATTATGTTGCATTTTATTTAAAGACTCCAATACTGTATATTTCATCCAACATTCATGAGATTAAAAAAAAAATTTTTTTTTTCCATCTATGCAACGTTTTACAGTTGTTCCTTTGAACAAACTGTAATATCATGTACTTCAGCTGAGACCAAGGCACTAGCTGATATTGAGCATGATTTATCACTCATTATTGTGATTTATCTTTTGAATGCAATTAACAGTCTGTCTCCCTGAAGAAGTTCAAGTAACGTTGGTTGAAATATATTGGAGTTTTAAGTACAATTCTATATAATTTTGGTGACATTTGTAAGCCATATAGTTACTTTATAATGCAAAGTGTAAGGTTTTATATTCCAGAGAACAAAGATGGGATTTAGAGGACTCAACTGGTGTGAACATTTTGGAGGAGATCAGGTAATAAGAGATCTGGAAATGATGGGGGATATAGGCCTAAAATTTAGGACACTCAAAATTGTGAAGACAGTCTAATGCACTCTCGCAATGATTCGGAAGACACTGACTTGCAGAAGTAATAAGATTATGGTTACATTGCATAAAGCCTCGATTAGGTTACATATGGACTAGTGTGCAGAAATTTGCTCACCTGGTTTTCTAGTGGTTTCTGGTCTCTGGGATTTTAAGCACGAAGAGAGATTGAGCGGATAAGAGTGAGATGGTAGAGGCATATGACTTCCTATTGGGTTTTAATCAGATCAACGTTGAAGAAGCTTTTCATAGATGGAATGATTGGTGACCAGTGGAGAATAAGAGGTCATCCCTGGAATCTGTGTGAGCAAGGAAGTGAGAAGAGAATTTGCTGCATGGAGAGTGATTGGTATGATGTTTAAAGGTAATAACAACAACCACAACAATTAATAATAATAATAATAATAATAATAATAATAATAATAATAATAATAATAATAATAATAATAATAATAATAATATATTTGAGTAAAGCTCGCGAACTTTGGTTTCAGTTTTGGTATATCTAGTCTTGAGGAAGTAAGCACCCTCTGTTAGCTGCTTGGAAACATACTATTTTGTTGAAGGTTTGAGTGCAGGCAGTGAGAACTGGGGAGAGTTTCCAACATGCATGTTTGTAGATTCATGATATTTAAGCTATCGTCTAAAAGAATTCATAACGTCGAGATGTCATAAAGGACGTGATTTTGGCTAGGTGAGTAGCAGACAGCCCTTGGAAAAATACGTAAAGTGGGTTTCAGAATTATGTTTCGTTGTCCAACAGATTTGTTCCATGAAAATTCATAAGTTCACAGACTGTCTTTGAAAAATAAACACGAGATTAGACAGTATTAGAAAAGCAAACATAAAAAATAGGTTTCCAGTTTAAAAAGCAATGAGAATATTTTTTGCATAATATATTTTTAGCCTTCCCCTTCCTCATGCATCGTAGCGAAATTGCTAACCCTGTATTTTTGTTGACTATTATTATTATTATTATTTTTTTTTTTGACTATATTGCAGTACTAATTGTTTATTCATTGAAAAGTGACGAATTTTGTGCTAGTGTTGCCGTTAATACACATGATGATGCTGGTGAAATTCACTGATTTCACGTTTTATCTTTTACGCTTTATTCGCATGCCCATGTTATACCGTTGATAGCCACATAAATCCTATTTTTGAGGGAAGGGGGGGGGGAGTAGGGCCTTATTTGTTGTCGTTGCTCACAGACTTGAGCAACATTTCTTCACATGTTATTCTAAAAAAATAGAATCGAATTTTTACTCAACTGAAGCAATTTGATTAAATTGGCAATAAGATTTTGTAAAGTCATTTGATGAAGTATCTCATGATAAATTAATATTAATTGTAGGGAGGAAATGGGGATTGAAGACTGAATAATGAAAAAGATACTTTGTAAATGGCCTTTTCATTATTACAGCTTTAATTTTAATTTTGTTTCACTTGAGTCAAAATTTCCAAATAAAAAAAACAACAACCAGGATGAAGTGAAACAGCACTGAGAAATTATTTAAAATACTGTTTAATTCTTTCAGTATTTCATCCCAGTCACAGAAACATCTTCAGGGAGTATAATATGAGGCTTGTAACATATACACACACACACATAAGGTTAGCTAGTTTCAAGTAGTGCTTGAAATGACAATCCCTCCTCTCTTAGTTCCTAGTGTACATAGAGTTCCCTCTACCTGTAAGTTGGCCTACTATGGACAAACAGGAAGATCAGGCACCATCTGCATAGAACATAAAAATGCATCTGTAGTCAAGACTGGTCAATCAGGCCTCGCAGACCATTCTTTAGATACATTTCGTAAAAAAATGATCAAGACTACCAAGATCCATCACAGTAAATTTAGAAGAGAAAGAGTGTTTTTTTTTAGAATTTGTGGCTACTTTCAAAACTCAACCTGACCTACCTGAATAAATATGGTTGCATAAAACTTCCCAAAATATGGGAAACACTAATAGGCTAAATTTCAGTTTACATCCTAGGCCACCAGCAGGTGCCCACAAAGGGCACCAAACCTAGTTGGGACACTAGTCTTGCATCCACTTGTTTCATTTAGTTTTGTGTTTTCTTTGTGTATATGTCATAAACACAAAGTCTTATATTGTATTACCTGAAGATCTTTTTGTGAATGGGATGAAATATTGGAAAAATTAAATAGTATTTTAATTGTTTCACTTTGAATTGTTTCAGTGTTTCTAGGTGTCCTGGAATTCATCACAGAGAGGGTCTTTATGTACAGCCTATCATATCTCCTACTCTTTGGGGTGGAAAACTCGGTGTTTGTGCATTTACTATTTGCCATCTTACTGTAGCAAATCAGCAAATCACTGCACTCACTAAACGCTTTTCATGTAAAATTCTTTATCACTCTTGCTCTGAACACCCTTATGCAGCCTCTAGGGATGATCTTGTGTTCTCTTGTTCATCCACTCCTTTGTACAGTATACACATCTATCTGATAAAGCTTATATCTCCACCATATGTCTCAGTCATCAGCTTTTGTCTTTCTTCTCCTGTTTTCTAAGTTATTTAAACCACACTGCCTCACCCTCTCTTCCTCAGTTACTTGTTTGTGGACCCTTGTCATATGCAGGAATCCAGATCTGCATACAGCATTCTAAATACTGTCAAATCAGTGCCTTATTTCAGCATTCAACTTTAACATGGTAGCAGTCTTCTGTGTAACCTTCAAAAATATCATTGTTTCCCTGAAGCCTTATCTGTCATCACACCCCAGATCTCTTACCACCAGAACTCAACAAATATGCTCACCAGTGGTGAGTAGATTTTGCCAGCTAGTGAGCATCTGTAGACCGGACAAAATCAAATCTTTTAAATTTCTTCGTCTTCATGTATCTTCCTCAGTCAGATAGGGTGCAGCACCATGTCCTTCCAGTTCTCTCTGTTGGTGACTTTCCTTTTAGTTTCTGTATAGACATGTGATCCAGTCCATGATCTTATATCTTCAAACCATGTTCTACGTTTTTTACCTCTTGATCCTTTTCCCATAATTTTTCCTTCTAAAACTGTTAGTGTCCTCTGTCCTGCTGAACCTCTCAGTACATGTCCTGCCACTTTTATCTTTCTCTGGATCATTTCCTGTAATAAAGATCTCTGTGTTCTCATTTTTAATTTAAATAAAAAAATTTCCAAGCAATGATCATTGTTTTTACCGTTTTTCGTAATCTTATTAATTATGGTCTCCTTCTTGGAATAGTACTCACACAAATGAAATGTCAAAACACTGATGCAGCACCACCACTGAAATCACTTTTTAAGAAAATTTTATTAACTTATTGGGAAATGTCATTAAAAAATGGTTGGGGGAGTTGTCTTGGACAAGTATGTTTATTGTGTGTGGTGAGTAGGATTTTTCATATTTTTTGAGCCCTGCCTACCACCTCCTCAAGTGCAATTCTAATAATGTAGTAACTGCTATAGAAAAATATAATCAACATCTCATTATCTTTTGAGTAACAGATTTTAAAATGGTATTCTCTTTGAGGTGTAGAGAATCTCACAATGATCAAAGATCACGGTAGACATTGTATGGCCTTGAATGTATGATAAAGTAATAAGTTTGTTTAAAATCTATCATTATTTTATTTTAACTGGAATGCCATACATACTACATTATATGTACAAATATTTACCAGTATTAGCTACAGTCAGAATAATAGCAGAACAATTTATATTCCTTAATGAATACATTAATATATTAAAGGAGCTCAGCCAAATAGTACAGTTAATTGTCAAAATGTTTCGATTTCTTAAAAATTACATAATAATTTGGCATCTGTATAACCAAAAATAAACTTTTACCTTCGAGAGTCTTGAATTAAAAAAAAATAACGATTAAGCAGCAATAAGTTCAGTATGAGAGGGGACATGAAAGGTTTGATGGAGAAGGTCAAGAGTGAAAATAGTGAGTATATTACTAAAATAAAGAACCAAAAGGCTTAATTTCAGCGATGCACAATTTTATAAATCAAGTGGATTTTAAATCCAGCATTATCACGAATCAGTGTCACGATAATAATAATAATTATTATTTCTGGATTCACCAATAAAAGGAATAATTTGCCCTTACGGTAGTGAGTGTAAATGAATTTAAGGGAAGGTTTAATAGTTGGTTTGGATAATTTACAGCCTCCCTCGATGAGTCCTTGACTCCCTGGTGGTCTTAGATAACATTAATAATATAGATGCCAGCCTGATTGGTTAGCATATCTGGTGTCTAGACAAAAGGCTGCGGGTTTGAATCCTGCCGTGGGCATGGATGGTTGTGATTGTCTGTGGAAATATTAGTGGTGGTGGACAGTAGATAGCATTGGTGTAGTTGCGGTCAGTTATGGTTGGTGGATTGAGTGGTGTAGACAGAGTTGTAGAGTAGGTTTCCTCTCTCGATGAGTCTTTGGACTCTCTGGAGGTGTAACATAATAGTAATAATATAGACTTGGGTGGTGCCTATGTCTTCACGCTTACTCCTGTAAGCTTTCTAGTCAACTTCTTTACAAAACTTTCATAGTTTCTACATTCGGCTTTGAAATAATAATGCTGGATTTAATATCCACTTGATTTATATAAGTATATTACCTCGATGTGGTAAAAATGACTTCTGCATTACTTCAACCTTCGTATCATCTCTGGGCTGGCTCCCACTGATGAGACATCAATAAAGGTCAGTGCCAATCTGGGTAGTGGCCATTCCCATAATGCATAGCATTATACATGTCTGTAAGGATATGTGTATTGCATTATGGGATACTAAGGCGATTAATGTGAAGTCATTAGCCTCTGTATACAAGTAGCCCAGTCGTGAAGTGACTTCAAGCACAAGCTTTATTTGCTTACACTTGGATAAAGGATGAAACCAAGAATATAATTTCTTGGCATCTTTAATTTATAGTATAACCAATTTTTTTAGTGGAACCTGTAGCATAGTAATTAAATAATAAAGTAACATGTAAAAACCACAGTGATATCTTTAATTAGTAAAAGGACAGATATTTTGTACTAAAATTAATAGTACATCTTCAGTGTCTGTAACAGTAATAGGAATGGAATACAGGCAAAACGTTCAGTGGATCACCTATTAAAATACAATTGTTACCACATGCTAGGAAATAATAGAAATAACAAATTTAATCTATTAAGATAAATGTTTTTTTTTTTTTTTTACATAAGATAAAGTCTCCCTGATCTTTGAGAGAGACATACAATCATTTCTATTTAAATTCGGTTGGCGTGAGATAGTTTCACAACTTTCTTTGAATAAGCGTTCATATTTGAATCTGCATCTATGGAGGAGAATTGCTTTATCCCAATGGACACTATGAGTAGAGTCAATACTGTGCTGCGCCAGACCAGACTTCAGAGGTTTGTTATAATCAATATAATATTGATGTTCTTTTATTCTTTTTTCCAAAGAATGGCCAGTTTGTCCAAAGTAAGAGACATCGCATTCGCAAGGTATTTGGTAAACGCCAGCCAAAATAGAGAAGATGGTTTATCCTTTGGAGAAGGTAATAAAGAAGAAATTTTGTTGATAGGAATATATGTTGGTATCAATTGATACTTTTTTAGAATTCTACCTATAGGTTCTGAGATTCTGGAATGTATGGAATAGGAACTCTGCGGACTGTTGAAGAAGCTGTAGGTGTTGGAACATAAGAGTCAGTTTATCTGTTGGATTTGATTGGAGTTGTAATCATTTGATTCCATTAACTTTTTAATGATGGAAAGTTCTTGTTGTAAGATTATTGGGGAAGAGCAAACTTTATGTGCTCTATGAATTAGAGATTTAAGAATGCCAAATTTTTGAGACATGTGGTGCACAGACTTTTTGGGAATGTATCTGCCAGTAAATGTGTGTTTTTTGAAAGACGCTTGTAGATAAGGTACCAGAAGACGTTCTAGTAAGGAGCATGTCCAAAAATGGTAAAGTACCACAGTTTTCTTTTTCCATAGTGAATTGGATGCATGGATGAAGGTTATTTATTTGTTGTAGAAAAGTGGAAAGTTCATCTTCAGTGTGTGGCCAAACAGCAAAAACATCATCGATGTAATGGTACCAAAGAGATGGTTGAGGATGAATGGATGAGAACATAGTATCTTTGATACGATGTTTGGGTAGCCCTCTATCTCCACCTATGGCAAACTACTATTTGAAACAATTCGAAGATACTATGTTCTCATCCATTCATCCTCAACCATCTCTTTGGTACCGTTACGTCGATGATGTTTTTGCTGTTTGGCCACACACTGAAGATGAACTTTCCAATTTTCTGCAATGGATAAATAACCTTCTCCCACGTATCCAATTCACTGTGGAAAAAGAAAAAACTCTGGTACTTTATGATTTTTGGACATCCTCCTTACTAGAACATCTTCTGGTACCTTATCTATAAGCGTCTTTCGAAAAACCCACATTTACTGGCAGATACATTAACAAAAAGTCTACGCACCACATGTCTCAAAAATTTGGCATTCTTAAATGTCTAATTCATAGAGCACATAAAGTTTTCTCTTCCCCAATAATCTTACAACAAGAACTTTCCATCATTAAAAAGTTAATGGAATCAAATGATTACAACTCCAATCAAATCCAACAGATACTTGACTCTTATGTTCCAACACCTATAGTTTCTTCAACAGTCTGCATAGTTCCTATTCCGTACATTCCAGGAATCTCAGAACCTATAGGTAGAATTCTAAAAAAGTATCAGTTGATACCAACATATATTCCTATCAACAAAATTTCTTCTTTATTACCTTCTACAAAGGTTAAACTGTCTTCTCTATCTTTGGCTGGCATTTACCAAATACCTTGCGAATGCAGTCTCTTATTTTGAACAAACTGGCCATTCTTTGGGAAAAAAAATAAAAGAACATCAATATTATATTGATTATACAAACCTCTGAAGTCTGGTCTGGCGCAGCACAGTATTGACTCTACTCATAGTGTCCATTGGGATAAAGCAATTCTCCTCCATAGATGCATATTCAAATATGAACGCTTATTCAAAGAAAGTTGTGAAACTATCTTACACCGACCGAATTTAAATAGAAATGACTGTATGCCTCTCTCAAAGATCTGGGAGACCTTTATCTTATGTAAAAAAAAAAAAAAAAAAATGTTTTTTTTTTTTTTTAAATTTGTTTTTGATTAAATTTATTATTTCTATTATTTCTATTAAAATACAATTGTTTCCGGCTAGTGCATGGTAACAATTGTATTTTAATAGGTGATCAACCGAATGTTTTGCCTGTATTCTATTCCTATTACTGTTACAGACACTGAAGATGTACTATTAATTTTAGTACGAAATATCTGTCCTGTTACTAATTAAAGATATCACTGTGGTTTTTATGTGTTACTTTATTATTTAATAGTATAACCAAGTGAAAAAACTTTCAATATTTTGACTTTATATCACGATACCACACACACACACAAAATGACCCATAGGTCATGAAGGGATTGAAATATTTAATAGCTTTTATTTATTTATTTTTTAATATTGAAATACAGAACCTGGAAGTTTTTCCTGTTAGTTATGAAAAACCACATCAAGTAAATGCTTTTCATTTTCGGCTTTGCAGAGGGACCTTTCTACAGCGTGTTACATGACTGCTTGTAATGTTTCTGGCTGCGGTGACCTAATTTCTGCACGAATGTTCTCCTTCAGCCTGCTGGATTGTCTTGGGCTTGTTCACATACAACTTTTTCTTCAGATAAGCCCATAGGAAGAAGTCAGGAGCCATCAGATCTGGTGAACGTGATGGCCAATTAATTTCAGATCTTTGCAAAATTTGCATTAGAATAATCGAATGCTGATTTTCAGAATAAAATTTCACGATTTTGGTTTGTTATCAGGTTATGACCTTTTCCATGATTAATTTCCCAAGTGTTCCTTAGAATACCTGAAAAAAAATATAACGAAAAAATGAGTAATCAAAAAAAGTTATTGACATTTAACACCCTTTTGTGACTTATGGGCCACTCTACACACCAGCATTCACACACACATACACGTAAGCTAATATGATATTTCAGCATGGCATATTTATTCCAAAATTCTTTTATAATGAGAAGAATGTTTTTTTAACAAATATTTTATTTATATATATATATATATATATATATTTCCTGTTAATAAATAATATCATTACTTGTTTGTAGTAGTTTTTTCAATATTTATATATCACCTATTTTGAAAACATTACATAGGTCAGAAGCATACTATAGTTACATCAATGACCAGAATGGGAGCAAAGGCAGCAGAAACTGCTCTACAGCTCGCTTATATTCATCAAATGAGGTTACCTCCTTTGCCATCAGTTGGTGATATATTAAGGATGTATCGAGTCAGAGCTCAACGTCATATGTCACAGAATTTTCTATTAGACCCTCGTATTTGCTATAAAATAGTTAAAGCTGCTGGAAAGATCTGTGGTGATTATGTATGCGAGGTAGGACCTGGACCTGGCAATTTAACAAGACCGATTTTAGAAAGGGGTGCTGAGAAAGTTGTAGTTATTGAGAAGGATCACAGATTTGTGCCATCATTAGAGGTAAATTTTCAAAATCATTATTTAAATGATGTAATATAATATATAGTAGTAGTAGTAGCAGCATTATTGTTATCAACTGATTCCCCCCCCCCATAACTGCATGATTCATTCAGGAAGATCTGTTCTAGCTCTCACTGTCTGTTATGCACTTCCTTCAATTTATTCATTGTCATGAATATTGCTTTATAGAGAATTGTCATACAGATATGCAATATTTTTTGTCAGTTTCACATAACAAAAGGTTATACACCTATCTTTACCCAAGTGTGACAAACAAAGTTTGCACCTGAAAATATCTTCAGGTAGTACAACACCAGGCAACTCGTAGCAAAGGGGGACCAAGCTAACATCACTCCTATCTCAGTATCTCCCGTAATGCAAAACACATCTCCTTGCGGATATGTATAATGTTATGCATTAAGGGAAGGGCCACTACCCAAACTAGTTTCGACCTTTATTGAGGTCTCTTCAGTGGTCCACCTTTGCTACAAGTTGCTTGATGTTGTACTACCTTACCCCAGTCCTGAAGATATTTTCAGGCGCAAACTTTGTTTGCTCATACTTCGATAAAGGATTAAACCAAATTTATTATAGTCTAACCAAGTGAAAAATAAACTTTCAACATCTTTCTCTAAATCCAGAGTAATTTAATAAAAAAGTGGCACACTTTTTGGCAACTCCTATAGGTAAAGATGACCTTGTCATTGCTTCTGCCTAGTATCTCCACTTCTGGGCCTGGCTCCCACTGAAGAAACCTCAATAAAGGTCGAAACCCACAACATTCAAAGTATCCTCATAGGTAGTATTCCACAGAACAGACTGTCATGGTCACTACTCTCCATTACTCCATTACATCTCTCCTCGAGAAACTCAGGCGACAAAATCTGTGAACAGTAGTCCATAGGTGACCATGTTAAAGCCTAACGAGAGATAATAACCACCTTAGTTCTGTAGCATGCCAATGTTTCTTCACCATCTAGTTAATTCAATGAGTTATTTGCACCAGTTTTGCAATAATCCCTACCAACTTCATCGACACCTTCAAAGAGTCCAAAGACTCATTGTGGGAGAACACCTACTATATAATTGTCTCCACCACTACACCGAACCTCTATTACCAATCATCTCCATCAACGCCATCTACCGCCCACCACCACCACAACTAATATTTTTTGTCTGTAAATTGCGTGTGTTCTGAAGGACCGATTTGTTTGTATGCGGGATGAAAAACCCGAGTTTCCGGGAGAAAAAAACTCTGCTACCTCCGTATGAGATCGGCTAACTCACAATTTAGTACACACCCTCACTCCATCCTCACGGGGAACATTCCACAGACCACCCAACATCATGGCCACCCAGCTCCAAACCCTCTCCACCATGTCCCCATCACAAGAAACCCAGGAGACCAGACCCCAGTACAATAATCCAGATATGGATGTATCAGGACACCTTATAAAGAGGAATAACTTCCTTTTCAACTTGTTAGTGTGTTCTTCAATAGCCAAGCAATTTTATCAGCTACCTTAGCAATATATCCTCTAAACTCCAATTCCCCATCCACCACCACCCCCTAAATCCTGCATACAAACATATAATTTTGCATCAGCAAACAACTGACTATTTCCTATATCATCTATGCACAAACCAAACAGCAGTGGTCCCAGCACCGAACCCTCCGGCACACAACCAGTCACCAGCTATCACCCGGACTCCGCTCCTGCACACACACACACACACACCACCCTCCAATATGTCCAGCAGCCACTCTCCCATCCACATAACCAGTGTCACATGCATCGGCATTTATTCTAATTTGCAAAACACAGTTCCATGTGGTATTCTGTCCAATGCCCTTGCAAAATCCAGCAGAACCATCGTGTAGCCATTTCCTCTATCCAACTCAGCTGTAACTATTTTAAAAAGCTAACAAACCACTAAGGCACAACTGGTCCTTCACAAAGTCATGCTGCCCCCCCGTAGAGCATCACATTCTCATCCACACATTCCTGAATTCTCTTTGTGATCAATTTTTCAAGTACTTTAACCCACTGCTGAGATACTGATTGGTCTATAACCCGCTACCGCAGTCCTGGAACCTCCCTTATGAAAGGGAATAATTTTGCCCTCTTTCCACTCCCCTGGAACTAACCAGAGCTGAGACTTGAAGTCTAGTCAGAGGCATTGCTAGTTCCCTTGCACATAATGCAAATTGTGAGCAGATATCCTATCTAATCCCAGAGCTCTATTTACATTGAGATTCTGCAATATTCTAAGAATCTCCAGTTTATCCATCTCTGTTCCCACACGTTTCTATCACATGTCATAGCATTAATCACACTTATAGTGAAATAACTCTTTGGGTCTTCCTTTGGCCTGCTCAGCTAGTTTCTTCTAGTAATATGATTTTGCCTTCCTTACCATACTAGTCACCTTTCTTGAGTGATCCTCGTATTGTTCATGAGTTTACTGGTCACTTTTCTCCTTATATACCCTCCATGGCATTTTCTTTTTTTGAAAATGTTCATCATTCTCCTAGATGCCCTTGAGTATCTCACATGCACTACTAACATCCTTCCCCTTGCAAGGTTTTATGCCATGGCACAGCTTCGAGCTTCCTCCAAAGCTTGTTATAATCACCTACTTTGTAGTTCCACATATATCGCTTATTGAAAGAATATTCCTCATTTTTTACAATCTCCCAAGTTAAGACCACATGGTTAGTTTCCCCAATCAGAGGCAACGTAGCCACTGTAGTTACGGACAGTTCTTCTGATCCTATGACCAAGTCCAATACTCTTGCACCTCAATTCTTGAGTGATCCAATACTCTTGCACCTCAATTCCACTCCATCACATGCTATGTGAAGTGATTATCTCTCAGTAGGTCCTTCTAATCTATATGTCCATAGTCGAAGCCCTCATAATAATCAGTTGACCTGTGCTCATTATACTAATTTGTTGATGTATGTCTTTCAGATCATCCCTGGAACCCCCATAGTAGCAACCAACCATATATTTTGTCTTACCATAGTTTTAAATTATGAACAGATTTCTCATATTTGAATGAATTGTCAGACTAGCTCTCTGTTGTTCTAATGCAAAAGGACATGGTCTTGCTACTACTTTGTTGATTCCAAGATTTTTCTTTTAAGTTCCTCATAGCATTTATATGTAATTTCAGATCTATTTCATTTTACTGAGTGTGTAGTGGATTGGTGGACATCAGGATAAGAATTTTAAGAACATGACTGGATAAGGCTGTTACCCTGGTTCTATTGTAAAAAATTTAGTTTAATCCTTTATCCAAGTGTGGGCAAACAAAGTTTGCGCCTGAATGTATCTTCAGGACTGGGTTAAGGTGGTACAACACCAGGGCAACTCGTTGCAAAGGTGGAGCAAGCTACCAACACTCCTATCTCAGTATCTCCTATATAATGCAAACCACATCTCCTTGCGGATATGTCTAATGTTATGCATTAAGGGAAGGGCCACTACCCAGACTAGTTTCGACCTTTATTGAGGTCTCTTCAGTGGGAGCCAGGCACTAGTGGAGATGGAGATATCAGGCAGAAGCATTAGCAGGTCTTCTCTACCTATAGGAATTGCCAATTGGTGTGCCACCCTTTTTTAATAATTTACTCTGGATTTAGAGAAAGATGTTGAAAGTTTATTTTTCACTTGGTTAGACTATAATAAATTTAGTTTAATCCTTTATCCAAGAGTTGCCCTGGTGTTGTACCACCTTAACCCAGTCCTGAAGATACTTTCAGGCGCAAACTTAGTTTGCCCACACTTGGATAAAGGATTAAACTAAATTTATTATAGTCTAACCAAGTGAAAAATAAACTTTCAACTGGTTCTATTGTAGCAGGTATCTCTGTGATATTCTTTGCTATGAACTTAATTGATTTCTTTGTTTTTCCATAATATGGGACTTACTGTCACATCAAAGACGGTACACACCTTGGTACTTCAAATAGTTGTTTTGGTTTACTACAAGAAGTCAGTAATCAAAGCTTTATTATGTGGGTGAATAATTACAAATCTTATTTCTTGAGGATTTTTGCCAACTTGTTAAAAACAGAGCTGAATAGTTTAATTCTGTATAGTTTAAATCACTATACAGAATAGTGATTTAAACTTTCAGATCATTACTCTCTTTGATAATGTGTGTAGGTGGATTAAATAAGAGCTTAGAAATTGACAGTTTATGATAACCATTCTTCTGACAAATCGACACGCATCCCATAAGTTACAAAGTTTTCTTCTGAAAAATTGAGAAAAACAACTTTAATTCTTTGCTGATTGCTGATGAGATTAAATATGTATTTATATGTATATACAGGATATCCATATTTATGAAGGGGTTTAACCCAGTGTTAGTAAGGTGGGGTGTCACAGACCCCATACATATAGAAAGAAATAACTGTGACACTACCACCTGACTAATGCCGGATTAAACATATAACTATTTTTACTTATTAATTATTTTTATTATTATTTATTTACCATATTATTTATTTATGCCATGTACCGTGACATAAAACACTGGAGGGTAAGGATGTCAGTAGTGAATAGGATATAGTTAGTCATCTGCGAGGGTGGTCTGAAAAGTTCTCGGCCTCGACCGCAGATGGCAACACTATTAGCAAGATTTTTTTTCTGAGTTGGTACATCTGTCATAAGCATCCATGTGAAATTGCAAGTCATTCTATTAAGTAGTTTGTTTTATATAGCTGTCCGAAGTAAAAGTGTTGTCTGTGTACCTTGAAATGGATAAAATTGAGTATCGTGCAGTTATAAAATTCTTTGTAAAAGAAGGTTTTAATGTCAAAAGAAATTCATTCGAGGTTGTTAAAAGTTTATGGGCACTCTTCTCCTTCGTTTTCAACAATTAAGAAATGAGGTTCTGCTTGGGGATAGGTTTTTGCCTGTCTCTGAGTGGGGCCACCACTGAGATTATGGCTCTGCTTGGTGGTTGGATGAGCATGCCACTGGGTAGAGCCAATGCTGAGAAGTTCTTCTTGGTGGCGGGGTGAGCCTGTCATTGAGTGGAACAACGCGGAGTTGGACGATCTTTAGATAATTAGTTTTTTAAATATTGTTTTATGATATTTGTGATCGGTAGGTGATGTTTGATGTAGATAAAATTCTGTATTTATTAAATTTCTGTGTTTCTTGTGTGCTGCTGCTTTGAATGCAAGTAAAATGGCTGTGAAACATAAGATGGCATGAAAGACGAATGCAAGTGGCATAGATTTTTGGAAAATTGTCTGCCCTGAATGCAGTATGTAGGCTTGGGGGAAGATTGAAGATATTTATGTGGAGAGGATTAATAGGAGAGATGAGAGAGTTTGGGTGTGTAAGAAGTGTAGCATACTCACTTATATCATTGAATGTAAGCAGTAGCAGATAAAAGATCGTGGCTGTAACTACAGGAGTAAGCAGAATTGTCAGTATGGCTGTTTGCCTGAATGGTAATAGTAAGATAGAGGGTGAAAGTGACGATGAGTTAGCAGTGTTGATTGGTAAGGTAGCAAGTTAGTGGCAGTGAGCAGTAAGGCAGTCAATGTACAAGGTAGTGAAAATGTGATTGCATAAGTGGCACTGAATAACTAATTGAAGATATGAAAGTGGAGTTGGTAAAGATGAAGCAAGAGATTAAAAATATAAGGAATGAACTGAAGGGAATTATGGATTTGTATGGGAACATGAAGAAGAATGGGATGAAAGACTTGAAAGAAATATCAAATGGTTTGAGAGTGGCAATATACAGAGATTCAATAATAAGAGGTGCGGTGAGTGAAAAGGTGCAGAAGGTCTGTTTTCCAGGAAGTAGAATAAGCAGGGGAGTTGAAGCATTGGATAAGAGGAGTATGCGAACAAAAGAGTCGGTAGTGGTAGTTGGCACAAATGATTTGACTTTACTTCAGCCATTCTCTCTTATAGCAACAATTTCTCTGGCTCACACCAAAATCATTCAAATGTAGCCCATCTCTTTTATAAAGCTCTATCCCTCCCTCCCTCCTCAAACTCATCCCACACATTCACAAAATGAACTCTTTCTCCTCACACAACTCTGTTGGCATAACCATTCATAATCTTCGCTCACCATCTCAACTCATCATTATATGCCTGGGCAAAACATTGGCTATCTTGCCTACTACACTGCTAAGGAGAGTGAAAGATAACAGTGTGGTAGGCAAGGTAGCCAGTGTGTTGCCCAGGTGTAAAATGATGAGTTGAGATGGTCAGCAAAGATTATGATATGCCGTCTGTGCAGTTAGCCTAGTGGTTATGTGCTTTGCAACCAAATGCCTGGGAAAGGAGTGTCCCAGGTTCGATTCTCATTGCTGACGTGAGGAGCTTAAGGATCTTGCTCGGACATAGCCAAGTTAGCTGGTCTTGGGTATGGACAACAGAGTTTTTCTCCCCAGTTTATCTGGGGTTTTCCCTCCCGCAAGCATGCAAACCAGCCCCATGAACACACGGATTACAGTCAGGAATACTTAAGACCAGTCATATGCCTGATTCGTCAGCTATGCCGGTCCTGAGCCCGGATAAAATTTGAGGGGATTCAGATGGTGCTGTATAAAAGGGACTGCACGGCCGTTATATCATACGAATAAATAAATATGATTATGCCAACAGAGTTGTGCGAGGAAAAATGAGTTCATTTTGTGAATGTGTGGGATAGGTTTGAGGGAAGGGGGAAATATAGCTGTATAGAGATGGGCTACATTTGAATGATTTTGGTGTGAGTCAGTTAGAGAAACTGTTGCAATAAGAGAGAGAGAATGGCTGAAATGAATGCAAAGCTTGAGAAAGTGAAAGGTATTGCGGAAGAGGAAGGCACGTTTGTGAATGGAGAGGTAAGTGACACAAGTGAAGAGAATGAGAGAGAGAAGGAACACAGAGTGGACAGAGAAATGGGGATGCCATGAAATTATATTCTTGGTTTAATCATTTATCCAAGTGTAAGCAAACAAAGTTTGTGGCTGAAGTAATTTCAGGACTGGGCAACTCTATAGAAGCTAATGACTTCACATCACTTACCTTGGTATCCCATAATGTAAAGCACATATCCTTACGAAGATGTATAATGCTATGCATTATGGGAAGGGTCACTACCCAGGCTGGTTTCGACCTGTATTGAGGTCTCATCAGTGAGAGCCAGACCCAGAAAGGATACCAAGGTTGAAATAATGTAGAGGTCATATTTCCATATACAAGTAGCCGAAACTTGTCACACATTATTAAAATACTCTGGATTTGAAATAGATATTGGAAATTTTTCCACTTGATTATACTATAAATTAAAGATGCTAAGAAATTATATTCTTGGTTTAATTCTTTATCCAAGTGCAAGCAAACAAAGCTTGCACCCAGAGTAATTTCGGGACTGGGCAACTCCTATATAGAAGTTAATAACTTCACATCATTCTTGGCATCTTTAATTTATAGTATAACCAAGTGGAGAAAACTTCCAGTATCTATCTTTAATCCAGAGTATTTTAATAATAAGGTGCAACACCTTTTGGCTACTTCGTATATGGAAATATGACCTCTGCTTTACTTCAACCTGGGTATCACTTATGGGTCTGGCTCCCACTGATGAGACCTCAATAAAAGTCAAAACCAGTCTAGGTAGTGACCCTTACATGTAGTAACAAATATTCACTGTGGATGTAATTTATCTAAATATCAGTAATAACTTGTAATTTTAGCTTTCAGCAAAGATGTATGCATCCTTCTTGGGGAGCATCTCCTCCAATGTATGGTAATATTATTCTTTCAGATAAAGTTAATTAGGTTGGGTTTATCATACTTATGGTGTTCATTAAACAGAAGTCATGTCAAGCAGTTAAAAGCATACATTGATCAATAGAAAGACCTCATAAACATAAATATTTTTGCACATATGTGATGTTTCAAAATTGGTGAATAACAAGTTCATTGAAAATATTCTCATAATATTTAGTTTATATGCATAATTAATGTATATAATATATACATAATATTATCTGAAATATTATGTATAATAAAAAAAGTTAATAAATGACTGAACTCAGCACTTTCATTTGAGTATCATGCTTGCTTCTTTATCAATGACTTTAAAAAATGTACTTAACAGGTTTGCTAGAAAGTTGAGCATCTGAGTGCTATTATTCCTTGATGAAGACATGCTCTCTTTAATTTCTCTAATGTTGATGTTTAGCATTATACATATCCATAAGGATATGTGCTTTGCATTATGGAATACTAAGGCAAGCGATGTGAAGTCATTAGCTTCTAATTATATATTGGGTTTAATCCTTTATCCAAGTGTTAGCAAACAAAGTTTGCACCTGAAGTACTTTCAGGACTGGAACAACTCGTGGTAAAGGTGGTATAAGTTCTCATCACTTGCCTTAGCATCTCCCATAATGCAAAGCACATCTCCTTGCAGACATGTATAATGCTATGCATTAAGGGAAGGGCCACTACCCAGATCGGTTTCGACCTTTATTGAGGTCTCATCAGTGGGAGACAGACCCAGAGGTGGTGATACCAAGGTGGAAGTAATGGAAAAGTCATATTTATCTATACGAGTTGCCAAAGGGTTTCGCACTCTATTATTAAATTCTCTGGATTAGAGATAAGTTTATGGAAGTTTTTTCACTTGGCTATGCTACTGTCATTAGCTTCTATATATGAGTTGCCCAGTCCTGAAATTACTTTAGGTGCAAACTTTATTTGCTTACACTTGGATAAAGTATTAAACCAAGAATATAATTCCTAGGCATCTTTAATTTATAGTATAACCAAGTGGAAAAACTTACAATAAGGAAATGTAGTGATCCTTCACCATGAACACTGAGATGCTACATCAAAAATGTAGAAGATAGTTTGATATGTAACATTGATCTGACTTCCTACTATATAAGCAAAAGTGGTATTAAATATGATATCAGAATTGGAAATGTTAATGTCAGCTCTTTGCTTTATGCGGACGATGTTATACTTCTAAATAAATCCACTACAAGTTTGCAAGATTCCCTGACTAAATTGAATAACTGTTGTAATAGATATGGTATGAAGGTCAGCATTACAAAGACAATGAAAATAGGTAGATACGTTGAAAATGTAAACTGTGTTGTGAACAGGTAACCTGTGGAACAGGTAAAACATTTCAGCTACTTAGGCACGATTTTTAGTGAAGATGGTAAATTTAATATGGAAATAGACAACAGAATCAACAAAGCTGGTATGGTAGGAATTCAATTGAATAAATTCATATGGAATAAGAGAGAAATTAGTTGGAACACTAAATTAGCCATATACAAGACAGTGTTCAAACCAGTTTTAACTTATTGATCTGAATGCTGGGTCAGAATTTCACTTGACCAAAGACTAGAGACCGCAGATAAGAGAGTCTTGAGAATGATTAGAGGCATGAACAGATGGCATCAATGGCAATATCATATTAAAAACGAGGATATTAGGAAAGAACTTGACATTGTCAGTATCCGGGAAGGTGTTAGCAGAGCTAAGCTCAGGTGTTATGGTCACTTAAACAGAATGGGTGAAGAAAGATTAGCAAAACAAGTGTTCTCTGCCAGGTTGGCAGGGAAAACGACCCACAGGAAGACCAAGATATAGGTGGATTGATACGGTACAAAGTACCTTAGACGATAGAAATATAAGATCTGATAATTTCTAAATTACTTAGGGAAATTGAACAACGTAGATCCGAATATAAATTAAATTATACTTTAATAAATATTTCTGATATTTCGGCAACATCACGTTGCCATTTTCAAAAGGAACTTACAAAAAGGCAAGTGCATGCAGGCACTACAACACAGTAACTGAGAATGAAGATATGAAGCTATCGTTCTCCTAGAAGTGCTGATGGTGCCCTCTAGCGGGGCTAAGTAGGTGTTCTTGGCCGTTGGGCTGGAGGTCTGCTGATGTATGCCTTCCAAATTTGGGGCATTCGTATACAACCAAATTTGTTGAGGTTTGGAGAGTTTCTTAGGGCTGAGGCTGATTCCATAAATAGTCTTTCGAATTTGTATTTGCTATGGTGTATTACTGTAGCTTTCTTCCACTGTATTCTGTGGCATGTATCCAGAGCATGGTATACAAGACCAGAATGGCTGTACTTGTGAAACAGGATGTAATCCTTGTGTTCAGAAATTCTGATATTCGCTGTCCTGCCTGTTTGGCCAAAGTACGACAGTTTACAACTGCAAGGGACCTGGTATACACCAGGTAGGTCTAGGGAAGTGGTTGGTCTTTGGTGGAGCAGATAAGGATGCCAATTTTCTGTAAGGCCTGTAACAGGAAATATTTATTAAGGTATAATTTAATTTATATTCGGATCTACGTTGTTCAATTCCCTAAGTAATTTAGAAATGCATAACCAACGTATAAGCCTGTCTAAGAGAATCAACATCATCCGTGGAGATATGATCGCACGGAAGGCCTACCAATATGGTAAAATGAAGTTGAAGCTGTCTAGACAATTAAATCGTCTAACTTTCCTGAAACGCTGCTGGGATAATAAAGTAATCCCGAACTGTGTAAAATTCAAGCACCGTTTTGCTTCGCAAAAAGCTCTCCGTATATATAACCACGCTAGCTACGCGTTGCTTCGCGAACGAATCACCACCACGTGGTTTCTCTTAGCGGAAATTAACGAAGCTATTTGTGCTTTCGAAGATGAACTTTCTTGCACTTTAAATCACGAACTGTGGTCTGTTTTACACGACATCTCGTGTACCACTGCAGACAAAGAATTTGAAAAAATACGAGGCTCACAGATGAAAAAAAAATTCGAAAATTAAAAAAGAATTCTACCGTCAATCCAAAACTTGCTACCAGCACCGTAATCAACCTTTCTTCAGTCACCCTGAAGCCTGAAGCACTCAACGCGTTTGCACGTGGCCACAACTTCGCCATTGCTCCTAGAAAATACCTAGTGAGGATATTATGATCCAGATCGAAAGGGGAATCCACCACCTTCCACATCAAATCACCAACAGTGTGAGACTGGATGTAGCTTGTGTCCTTTCAAAAGCAAGACCACCAAAAACCAACATATCCAACAAGGAATTTAAAGCTCTACAGGAAATGAGGAATAATAAAGAATTAATTATCACCAAAGCAGATAAGGGAAATGCTGTAGTACTTGACCAAAAGGACTACAAAGGTAAGCTTAATGCTCTTCTATTAGATCAGGCTACTTACCTCCCTTTCCAATACAATCCCACCAACTCACAAATCAGAAAACTTCACAGGCTCCTTAAGAAAGTCACTTCTTGGCGTGTAGAAGTTACCAACAGATTAAAGCCGTTTAACTCTATACCCCCCCCCATATTTATGGACTCCCAAGAATACATAAAGAAAATGTGCCATTAATCCCATAGTGGATGGCATTGATTCCCCCACATACAAATTAGCTAAACATTTGGCCAAAGAGCTCACACACTATACTGGCAATCCACCATCACACATAAAAAACTCAGCCCACTTCAAAGCCAGCATAGAAAACCTTACACTCCAACATACTGACATAATGGTCAGCTTTGACGTTTCCTCCTTATTCACAAATGTCCCACTCAAGGAAACTTTAGAGCTAATCCAAGCTAAATTTTCTCCCGATATCTCAGCCCTATTTCATTTCACAATGAACTCAGGCTATTTCGTTTGGCAGGGAAAATTCTACAAACAAATAGAGGGGACAGCCATGGGTTCACCACTCTCTCCACCCTTGGCCAATTTCTTTATGGAGACCTTTGAAGAAAAAGCCTTAGCCTCTGCCCCACAAAAACCAACCATATGGCTTCGCTACGTTGATGATGTGTTCGTTATTTGGCCACATGGCTCTGAAACACTCCTCTCCTTCCTTACACACTTAAACAACCAACACTCCAGAATCAAGTTCACCCTGGAAAAAGAGGAAAACAACAGCCTCCCTTTCCTAGACACACTAGTAACCCGCTAGCCTGATGGAACCTTGGTTTTCTCAGTTTATAGAAAACCCACCCATACAGGCAGATACATTCACCAACAATTCCCCCCCCCCCCTCACAACAATATGGAGTGGTGAAAACATTATACAACAGGGCTAAACTAATCTGTTCTAACGACATGGCCCTAAACACCGAACTAAATCACATCCTCAACACTTTCTCAGCCAATGGCTACCCCCCCCCCCCCCAAAAAAAATCCAAAAAATATTAAAACTTACAAACCATAGCCCCCCCCCCCCCTCCACAACAAAGATTACTCTAAATCCATCACCATTCCCTACATCCGAGGCAACTCGGAAAAAAATTACCAAAATTTTAAAAAAACATGACCTCACCTCCTGTTACAGGCCTTACAGAAAATTGGCAACCCTTATCCACTCCACCAAAGACCAACCACTTCCCCTAGACCTACCTGGTGTATACCAGGTCCCTTGCAGTTGTAAACTGTCGTACTTTGGCCAAACAGGCAGGACAGCGAATATCAGAATTTCTGAACACAAGGACTACATCCGGTTTCACAAGTACAGCCATTCTGGTTTTGCAGACCATGCTCTGGATACACGCTACAGAATACGGTGGAAGAAAGCCACAGTAATACACCGTAGCAAATACAAATTCGAAAGACTATTTATGGAATCAGCCTCAGCCCTAAGAAACTCTCCAAACCTCAACAAATTTGGTTGTATGAGACTGCCCCAAATTTGGGAGGCATACATCAGCAGACCTCCAGCCCAACGGCCAAGAACACCTACTTAGCCCCGCTAGAGGGCACCATCAGGACTTCTAGGAGAACGATAGCTTCATATCTTCATTCTCAGTTACTGTGTTGTAGTGCTTGCGTGCACGTGCTTTTTGTAAGTTCCTTTTGAAAATGGCAACGTAACGTTGCCGAAATATCGGAAATATTTATTAAAGTATACTTTAATTTATATTCGGATCTACGTTGTTCAATTCCCTGAGTAATTTAGAAATGCATAACCAACGTATAAGCCTGTCTACGAGAATCAAGATCTGATAATGTTGGAGTCTTGACAAGTAACAGACTGATTTGGAGGAAAATTGTAGATAGGAAGTTAGTAATGATGTAAATTTTTCATGTAGTACTATCATAACCTGTACACCCCTTGAGGGTACATGTCAGGAATTTGATGATGATGATGACTAATCTGTTGTTGATTTCCATATTTAATTTCCCATCTTCACTAAAAATAATGGAAATGTTTTACTTGTTTTATAGGTTCTCTATTCAGGATTCAGTCTACATTTTCATTTTATTGTTTCTGCCCATTTTCATCATCTTTGCCTTTTTATTACTGATTTTCATACCAAATTTATTACAGTAGTCGTTCAATTTAGTCAAGGGATTTTGCAGACTTGTATTGGATTTATTTACAAGTAAAAATCATATGCATTAAGTAAAGAGCTGAGATTAACATCGCCAATTTCTGCTTCTGTTTATCACTTGAAAAAGTATGATAGCTTCTTCCATTTAATGATAGTTTCAACCATATAATTTTTTTTTTGGGGGGGGGGGGGACATAATTCTTTGGATTTAGTACTGCTTTCCTTTGTAATGTGATACATATTGATTATTAAGAGAGACCTCCAGGGAGTCAGAGACTCATCGAGAAAGGCCACATACTACACACATCAGCTATCATACATATTCTTGAATTCATTCACACTGCTTGCACTCGCAACAAATGGCAATCCATTCTAATCATGTACCACCCTCTGAGAGAAAAATCTAGTCCTCACTTCCTTCTTAGCAGCCTTCATTCTCATCTTCCAAGAATGCTCTCTCATCCTTTTCCCACCCACCATAAATTGAAGAATTCCATCAATTGAAATCCTGTATGACCCTTTTAGAAGTTTGGAAGTCTCAATCATATCACCCCTCTTTCTCCTGTTTGCTAGTGTCTGCAGTCTACAAATTCTCAATCTATCTTCATAATCAGTATTCCACAATCCTGATATCATTTTTAACACTCTCCTTTGTACTCTCTCTGGTATATATCAGAATCACAACAGAAACCAGGAGACCAGAACTGCACACAATAGTCCAAGTGAGGTTTTATCAAGGCCTTGTAAAGAGGCAAAATAACATCCTTATCTTTACATGTGAACTTTCATTTCAGCATTGCAATTATCTTTTGAGTTGTATTTGCAATCTTTGCCACATGGCTCCTGAACTTTAACTTCTTATCTATTAACACTCCAAGATCCCTAGCCTCATCAGTTTCTTCTAGCCTAATCCCACCAATATAATATAATACAACATTGGATATCTAATCACGCTAAAGTGAACAACTTTACATTTACTGACATTGAACTGACACCCATTTTTCCACGCATACAATTCCAGCCTATTCCAATCATTCTACAAGTACTGCATATCAGGAGCATTCCTGATTACCCTACCTATCTTTGCATCATCAGCAAATAGCTGTATGTCGCTTGTCAAATCTTTTCCAATGTCATTAAAATGTACAGATTGAATAACAGTGAACCAAGCACTGATCCTTGTGGTACACCACTAGTGTTTTTTTTATTTTTTTTATTAATCTTTGTACTGTTTATGGGCAATACTACCCTTACATCACATCCAGACTTGATATAGGCCTAAGCCTTTACAAGTGTTTCACCCTATGCCTGTTCGAGTTATCATAGTAGTCATTCTCTGGTGGCAACACCATGCCACCAGTGGTCCCTGTAGGGACCTCAAGGGAAAAAACTTTTATATCCTTTTGCGTAAGCCCAAGCTGTTTTAAGTCCTTATAACTATCTGCACTCCATATGCCATGTAAAGAGATGGTGGCGCTGGTAAACCTCAGAATTGCCCCATGCTCCTCCCATATCTTACTAACTAGATCTGGGTTATTTTTATAATAATTTACTTTATTATTATGGCTATAGGCTAGTGGATGCCCTGTGCCCACCACCTGGGCATCAACTACGCAAACCTGCGGAGGTCCTATAATGTGGTTCCACCGCAGTCTCCCAACCTTTGTTCTTAAAGCAATTGTTCAGAATGGAGACCATGGCATCATGCCTCCTCACACGGACCCCATGGGTGCAGAAGCAACACTGGGCTATATGAGACAATGTCTCACTGTAGTGGCAGGCAGCCCTACAGTTGGAGTCGTCGCTATCCCATCGAGCTGTGCAGGCTCGAGTAGACGGGGCATTGATCCTCGTCCTGATAAAGTCAATATACTCGAACCCAGGGAGGAGTCTGGTGCCACCCCTTACCCAATCATGCTGGGGAGGCACCAGATATGACCCTTTTAAAGGAGCACCATCTACAGAACAGTGCAACAGAGATGCCCATCTCTTGTGTTCTGCAGGTGCTGACTCGATTAAAGTACCTTGATAATGGGACCAGCCTTTAGCCCACCTAAAGTCTTCTTGTATTAATGGGCTATAGAAAGCCTCTCTGCAAATGGGGGAAGAAGATAGTTCTAACTGTGCGATTCTTGATAGCCATAGGCGTGGGATCAGCTATCTAAGTAATGGAACCCCAAGCCCACCATCCTTCACCCTCGCATGGAAATATGCAGTAGGAGTGTCAGGCGGCAGTCAGAGCCATGATCTGACGGCTGAACGGATAGCCCTGTCCATTCAGGACAGTACCGAGATGTATGTCCTACCAAGCACCAACTTGTGGTAAAAGTGAGGTAGGAGATAGTAGGAAAGGAGAAACAGTCTTTGCTGGGGCTTGAGAGGAGCTTTCCTCAAAGAAGCGATCCCAGCTTCTAGGACAGAAGGGACAGAAGACCTTCCCTTTGGGGTGAACATAATACTTAGGGTATCTCCACTCTTCCAGGATGGCCTTCCATGCAGGGAAAAACTCTATAGTCTCAACCTTATGCTTCTTGTCACAACCAGAGGGGACAAGAGCTAAAGAGCAGGACTTCTTTACATTAATAGAAAGGCCTCGAATAGAGAAGTCAACTGCCAAATCAAGGAGTTCCTGCAAGCCTATCTTAGTAGAGGCTACGAGAATAAGATTGTCCGCAAAGGTCATGGCATTAAAGGAAGAAGCGCCTAGAGAGTAGCCTATATGGCTAGGAAGAGAATGAAAAAAATCATCTATGATGCAGTTAATGAAAAGGGGAGATAGAGGATCACCCTGGCGAACACCCTGCACTGCGGGAATAGAGGTTGCACGGGACTCTGTAGTGATAGTGATGGAGCTACCCAAGTATAGCTCCATAACATAGGAAAGAAAAGGTTCTGGACATCTAGCAATAGACAGTGCTCGAAGGAGAGTAGGAAGGGAGATGCTATCAAAGGCCTTTTGGAGATCCAGCGACACCATATATAGAGGCTTAAGGTGGCATCAGGAATCAGAGAGAAGAGAAGAAAGAAGATGTATATTCTCGGCACAGCCATCCAAATGGACAAAAGCTCTCTGTCTATAATCATGCTATATGTTGCTGAAGTCGTTTAACTAATATTTTATGATAGTGTCTAAGTAACACAGGGGAGATGGTAATGTCTAAAGTCTGATGCACAGCTTGAAGTTTCTTTCTTTGGAATGAAGATAGTTCTTGAAGCACGTAAGTATGGTGGTATTACTTTACTCGAAAGGAGAATGTCCACTAAGTCTTGAAGAATCTTCAACGGCACGTTCCCAAGCCTAGATGCAAGAAAGCCATCAGGTCTGGAGGCAGAGAAATTGGATGGAAGAGCTCCCTTAATCTCCTGGATGGAGACAGGCTGGAATATTTGAAGGGCAGGAATGGACCTCAATATCGTAGGTTGGTCATCATAATCAGGGAAGTGCGAAGGTGGAGCAGAAAAGACTGTACTCCAGAATTTGACAAAATCATCATGTAAGTCTGCTAGAGGTGGAGGGGAAGCACCATCAAGGATGGTTTTGGCACATCGCCCTCTATTCTTTTTATAGAGGGCCTGCATAGGCCCTCTTCCTCTGCTTCCTATTTGACAAAGTCATTGTAGAATGAGACGTAGGCTGATGTTGACGAGGCATGAAGTGTTCAGAGAATTCAGCATTGAGGTAGTCATTTAACTGATCTGTGATATCCATTCCTAGAATCAAAGCCTCTTCTTCAACAGCAGGATGGTGGCTGAAAGATGGAAAAGCAGGGACAGGAGATATGGAGATATTACCTGTTCCTACCTGTGGCGGATGGGCTGCCAATTCTTGAAGTAAGGTTTTGTAACTGGCTTTCCGTCTATGACACTTGATGGCATCCAAGGATCTTAATGGGAACGCCTTAAATAAAGCCTCATTGATTTTCTTTATCCCTTGAGCTGTCAACTCGATCTCATGAGTGGCGAGGATCTTTTCTTCTTCGGTAATCCAACGTGCTTTGATGCGCTCTGTTCTTATAGCAGCGTTGTCTTCGGCTCGATGTTTCAAGGTGCGATGCACGCCAAGGCCAACTGCGGTAGAGAATGCACAATCGCAGACCTGACATATGAAGTGTCTGAGATTGGGAACTCCTTGACCACCAGAACAAGCATGATGAGAACTTGAATAAATGGGTTGATGACAGTCTTTGCAGAGCTTTCTTTTAACTTTCTTCCTGAGGATGCCACTGGGATGGGTGGCAGGATCACCTCCAGACATCAGGATTCACACTCAAATTTAAATCTTGCAGACTCACATCCCCCCATATACCACTTTTTGATATGTCACTTAGCCATCCTCTTATCCATGCTAATATTCTATAACCCAAACCATTTTCTCCAATTTATGCAGCAGTCTCCCATGCTCTATTCTGTCAAAAGCCTTAGCAAAATCAAAAGTATCATGGTGTATCCATTCCCCTTGTCTAGTTCAGTGGTAACATTGTTATAGAATGTGAGCAAGTTGCTAAAACATGACCTTCCCTTAGTAAACCCATGTTGTTCATTACCAAGTAGAGATTCACTGACAACCCATTTCTCAATGCGAGCCCTAACCAATTTTTCCAAAATCTTCACCACCACTCAGTCTTTACACCACCCTTGTGCAATGGAATTACCGTACATTCCTTCCATTCCTGCTGAATCTTTCCTGTTCTGAGACTCATATTAAACAGCCTGATAAGCTGAACACCCTTTTAGCACATGTGCTGATATCCCATCAGTCCCTATTGCTGAATTCTTATTCAATTTGTGCAAACAGCTCTAATACCTCGTCCTCATACATCTGTGTTTCTTCATCTAATGAAGAGGTAACAGTGAGCTGAATGTTACATACGCCAGGTTGATAGCTTTTAACAAAACGGGCACTCATTAACTGAACAACCTCTTCTGCATCTGTAACCCTCACGCCATTTGGATTTAGAAGCATTATTATTTCATATTCATTCTTTCTTTTACTTGCAGCATATCAATAGAATTTTTGTGGATTGTCTTTAGCATGCAGAGCCAGTTTCTTTTCATACTCAGACTTTGCTTTCCATACGACAGTTGACTATTCTGGCCTGCTGCTTATAACGTTCATAACAGACGTCATCCTTATGCACACAGTATTCCTTCCACATCGTCCTTTTCTTATGAATCTCTTGCTTAATAAGATCACACATCCATTTGAATCTACCCTAAATTTATTCTTCGAACTCTTGGGACACATTATGATATCGCATCATTCAAGTGTTGTTTAAACGCTTCCCATACATTGTCAATATTCTTTCCATCCAGCAACCAGTGCCATTCCACTGAACTCAGTATACTCCTCAGTTGGTCATAGTTTCCTGCTTTGTAGTTCAGCACATAACCTTTTCTGAATAGCACATTCATAAACTTAGTCACTTCCCAAGTGAGTACTGCATGATTACTGTCACCGACCGGAGGCAGAATAGTTACATCTTTAACTGAAACGCCCTCTGACACTATAATCAAATCTAACAGTTTTTACCCTCGAGTTCCTTCTGTCACATGCTGCTTGAATAACTTGAAATTGAATAACTGATCGACTGATTTTCCCTTTTCAGTCATTTCCGACCGTGTTGACTTTGTAGGCATTGCCCACAAAGTATTCCTGGTGAGATTTTTACAGGGTAGTTCACCCATTGCTTTCCCCAACCCCCCAATTTTATCCCGGCTCGGAACCGTCATATGGCTGGGACGTATTCATGACTGTAGTCCATGTGCTTTCAGGGGGACAGGTTGCCTGTTTTGCAGGAGGAAACACCCCAGATAAACTGGGGAGAAAAACCCCACTGCCCACACCCAAGACCGCCTAACTTGGCTATGTCTTAGAAAGATCCTTAAGCTCCTCACGTTGGTGACAGGAATTGAATCCAGGACACTCCTTTCCCAGGCATGGTCTGCACAGTTAGCTACTAGGCTAACCGTGCAGACTTAATGAATAACAGTGGAGTTATTGTGCGCCTGTGTTGTAAACTTGATTTAATATCAAAAAATCTTCCTGTACCTCCTTCAATTCTAACTGCTGACTTACAGCTCAAACAGACTCTATGTATTGCTCGATATAATGTCCCATTTACACCATATAACCGAAGCGTTTTGAACAGCTTTTCTTTTGGCATCAAGAACAGCTTTCCTCTAGTATGTGCCTTTTCCAGATCCACAAAACTAAAATACAGATCCTTGTTATATTCCCAAGATTTCTCAACTAATTTTCTTTAAATGAAAATCTGATTGCGACAACCTCTATTCAGCCTGAATCCTGTTTGTTCTTCACCAAGCTTCTCTTCCACAATACTATACACAATACTATTCTGTATGTATTTCTGCTTGTGAAATACTGGAAAATAAAATTTTAAAAAAAAATTGTTTTCTTATATATTTTGTTTATTGATCCATAGTCTTTATTAAAATTATCACACTAAAATTATTTAGCAGCATGTTGCCAGCTCAAATTAGCATTATCAGCGGCACTTTAACAATACACAGTCAGTCCAGATAGGGAATGAAATGATCTCAAGAACAAGGACAGTCACATGCAAAGAGAGTAACAGTAATTTCTGTTGTTAATACTGATGATGTGATCTTGCAAAGATTTTGGTGCACTACCCATCTTCCTGTCAGCATTAACAACAGAAATTACCACGAACAGTGCCACTGTCACCCTCCATGCAAGTGACTGTGCTCGTTCTTAGGTCATTTCATTCCTTGTCTTTGCTGACTGTGTATTGTTATAGTACCTCTGATAATGCTACCTTGAGCTGGCAAAATGTCAACTTGTAAATAATTAATTTTTTTCAATGAATTATTTATTTCCATTTCAGTTTCACATAGTTTTTTGTTCCAGCAACTTCAGCATGAATTATCATAGGTGATATATACTTAGTAGGATTTCCAAGTGATCTAGATAACAAGGAATGTTATATGTTAACAATACTCTGGGGATATGCTTCACTTCTTGACCAAATTCTGAAATAAACCGGTCCTGAACGTGTCTCTTTTCCTTCATGCTATTTATTTTCGCTTTGAGATACTATCATTACTTAGGCTGTCTGTGAATGTTAGATAAACAAGGGTTTCATTTTACTACAGAACAATACCCCCTAACATAGATATCTTTGGCCATCCTGGTACCTGCTTCTGTTTGTCACTTGAAAAAGCATGATGGCTTCTTCCATTTAATGATAGTTTCAACCATAATAATATTGGGGGTGGGGCATAATTCACATCTGCAAGCAGTTGGCATTTCCTTGCCTGAACACATGTTTATACACTGCACAGATTATTAACTTGTGAATAATTTTCATTATCACTCATTTCACTTCAGTGATTCTTTTTGCCTTCTCCTTGATAATTAATATTTGAGAGGCATATAGTAGGATGCTAACGGACCTCTGTGAAGAACAACGGACAAATCAGTGGAAGAGGATTTGTATCCCAACAGTGAAATGTGCGGAAGAATCTTCAGAGGAGCAGACCTCTATAAACAACCCGGGCTCAGCTGGCTCCGGCTGTCAGTACCCGGTTAGGGCCCCTACCTAGGGTTACAAGGAAAAATAAAGGATTCAATCCTCTGGCAAAGGGAAGCAGCTTTGTCAGTACTGACACAAGGTTGAAGTCTCATGATGACGGTAAAGCTTGTGATTAGAAAATTGCAGATGGCAATACAGTTTATTGTGTACATCTGTAATACTGCAGAGCAGAAAGCAAATGGAGAAACTACTGCTCTATTCTCTCTCCAGACTAACCACCATGGCGAGCAAATCTACACAAATGGCCCCGAGTTACCGGCGTCCCTTAAATGGGACAGGGGTGCGAAGAATCCCCGGGCTCAACATGGTGCGCTCAGTAAAACTAGGAACCTGGAATGTCAGAACCTTGTATGAAGCAGGTAAGCTAAGAAATGCTATCCAAGAAATGAAAAGACTTGAAATTGGAATTTTAGGAATTCCAAATTTATTTCATGAAGTTAGGTGGCCAGGATCAGGCAAAACTCAAGTCAATGACATGACAATGTATCACTCTGGAAGTTGTGAAAACAACCATCAAAACGGAGTTGGAATAATAATAAACAAAGAGATCAAAAAGTCACTGTTGAGCTTCATCCCTTACTCAGATAGGATGATGTTATTAAAACTGAAAGGACAAACACTAGATGTTAATCTTATACAAGTCTATGCCCCTACTGCTGACAAGAGTGATACCGAGATTGAAGAATTTTATGATCAATTAAAAGAACTAATGAAAAATACAAAAAAGCATGATATTAACATAGCCATGGGTGATTTCAATGCTAAAGTTGGGAAAGGTAGAAGTGGAGATGTAGTTGGCGAACATGGACTGGGCACAAGAAATGAGAGAGGTGACCGTCTTTTTCAATTCTGCCAGGAAGAGGAGCTAATAATCACAAACACATGGTTTAAGCTACCACCTCAAAGATTGTATACTTGGCGATCACCACAGGATAATAATGGGAATATAGTCAGAAACCAAATTGATTACTTACTAATTAATCAACGATTTCGAAGTTCTATAAAGAGATATTGCAAATCCTATCCTAGTGCAGATATTGCTTCTGATCATAACCTACTGGTGGCAGAGTTACAACTTAGACTGAAAGCTATGCTTAAGAAACATCAACAAAAAAGGTTTGATTTGGGAAAATTAAAAAACACAGAGATAAGAAGCAAATTGAGTCAAGATCTGAATCAAGAGCTAGCACTTATCAAGAATGATGACATCATGAGGGTTGATGAATCGTGGGACAAATTGAAATCTGTCTTCATAGAGAAATGTACCAATACCTTATGTCCTAATAGAGCAGTAAAAAAGAAAGATTGTATGACTGATGAAATTCTTTCTCTCATGGATCAACGCAGATCATATAAAAATCATAATCCAGCAAAATATACGGAGGTTCAGAAAATTATTAAACACAAGATCAAAAAAGCAAAAGAAATCTGGATGAATGAAAAATGTAAAGAAATAGAAATTCTACAGGAAAAACATGACAATTTTAATCTACACAAAAAGATGAAAGAGACCTCGGGTATATATAAGAAAAAACAATTCTGTATCCTTCGAAACAAAAAGGGAGAAATTATATCCAAAAAGGATGACAAAATACAAGAATGGGTGAAATATATAGAACTCTTTACTGATGACAGACAGAACCCAGAAAATACTTATGAACATATGGAAGGTCCATGCATTCTAAAATCAGAGGTAGAATGTGCATTGAACTCAGCTAAAAATGGTAAAGCCCTAGGACCAGATAGAATACCAGCAGAAATAGTAAAGTTATTAGAAGGTGACAACATTAACATATTCTTCTTATTGTGCTATCTTCTATCTAAGGTCAGCAACCATCTTGGCGAACAAACTGCGCTCTTGTGCTAATCTGAGCAGTTGTGCACTGCTCTTTCCTGTCCATGTCTTGATGTTGTCAAACCATGATATTCTTTTTCTTCCTCTAGTTCCTTTGCCATCAATTCTTCCTACCAAAATAGTTTGTAGAAGTTGGTATTTGCTGTTTCTCATGATGTGTCCAAGATATGATGTTTTTCGTTTCTTGATTATTTGTACAATATGTTTAGCTTTGCCAATGGATTTTAAGATATCTTCATTGGTAATTTTTTCTGTCCATGATATCTTTAGCATTCTTCTGTATAGCCACATCTCAAAGGCTTCGATTTTCTTGATGGTTGTCGCCTTCAATGTCCATGTTTCAACTCCATAGAGCAGAATAGACCACACGTAACATTTCAGCATTCGGCATCTGACTTCCATGTTTAGGTCTTTATTGCAGAATAGCGCTCTCATTAACATATTAGTAAAGCTATTTAATAAGATCTATGATACAGGCATAATCCCTCAAGACTGGTTACAGTCGACCTTCATCATGCTACCTAAAAAAGTAAATGTGAAAACTTGTAATGACTATAGAATGATCAGCCTAATGAGTCACGTTCTCAAAATGTTTCTGAAAATAATTCAAAAAAGAATATACAGAAAATGTGACGACACCATCAGTGATACCCAATTCGGCTTTAGAAATGGCTTGGGAACAAGAGAGGCCATTTTCTGTTCTCAGATCTTATTTCAAAAATGTATTCACCAAAACAAGGTAATATTCATTTGCTTCATCGACTTCGAGAAAGCATTTGACAAAGTCCAACATGCTAAAATGATTGTACTATTAAAAAGAATTAGATTAGATGGTATGGTAAAGATAACAGGATCATTGAAAACTTATATTGGAACCAAAAGGCATCTGTTCAAGTTGATGACATTATTACAGACTCCATTAACATCAAACGAGGAGTAAGGCAAGGATGTGTGCTGTCACCTCTTCTTTTTAACATCTACTCAGAAGCCATATTTCAAAAAGTCTCGGAAGGAAGAAAGGAAGGGATTAGTGTAAATGGTGAAATCATCAGTAACATCCGATATGCCGATGATACAGCTCTTCTGGCTGACAATATTCAGGATCTTCAAAATCTTTTGGAGCTAATAAATGCAGAGGGTGAAAAAATGGGATTAAAAATAAATATCACCAAAACTAAATTCATGGTCATAAGTAAGAAACCAATTCTTAATATAGCACTTTCTTTAAATAGGAAACAAATAGAAAGAGTGGCAAAGTTTAAATATCTCGGATGCTGGTTAAATGAAGATTGCAATCCAGAAATGGAAATAAAAGTTAGAATTGAAATGGCAAGAAAAAATTTTCTCTTGATGAAATCAACACTGTATAACTGCAGTTTAAACTTAGGGCTTAGAGTACGCATGGTTAAATGCTATGTATGGTCTGTACTGCTGTACGGTGCAGAAACTTGGACCTTGAAGACAACATCAATAAAAAGACTTGAAGCCTTTGAGATGTGGTTATACAGATGAATGTTAAAAATCCCATGGACAGCAAAAACGTCCAATCAGGAAGTACTGAAACAAATGGGGAAATCACATGAACTTTTAGATACCATAAAAAGAAGGAAAACTGCATATCTTGGTCACCTACTTCGTAATGAAAAATATAAGATACTTCAATTGATTATAAAAGGGAAGATAGGAAGGGTGAAAGATATATATATATATCTTTCTATATATATAGAAAGGGAAGGGAAGATAAATGGAAGAAGAGGACAAGGAAGACGAAGAAAATCTTGGCTGGCAGATATCAGACAGTGGACTGGTATGGACTCTGAGAGACTGCTCAGAATAGCTGAGAATCGCTCAAAATTTGCCAAGGTGGTCGCTGACCTCCGATAGGAGATGGCACTCAAAGAAGAAGATAGTAGTATTCTGTAATTCAAGTCATATACTTACTTTTTAACATGGTATGGACTGGTATGGACTCTGAGTGACGGCTCAGAATAGCTGAGAATCGCTCAAAATTTGCCAAGGTGGTCGCTGACCTCCGATAGGAGATGGCACTCAAAGAAGAAGATAGTAGGATTCTGTAATTCAAGTCATATACTTACTTTTTAACATGTCACTAGTCTAGTTTAATTGAGTGGTGGATGTGGCATATGTTTCTATCTCATTCTTCCTAGGCATAATGTAGTTAAAATTGGGGTGTGGCCTACATTCAACTGATCCACTTTCAGCTATTTCAACACATTTATTTATCTTTCACTGTGATAGACTTTTTTTATGATCTTAAATACTACCATTTGGACATTTTTGGCAGTAATTATAGATTTTTACCCAAACACAGTGAGGTGACCACATGGAGAGACCATATATGGAATGGTAGCAACTGATGTAGCAGTAAAATTATAATTTAACGCTGCTCCTTATAATGCTATATGTTCCAGGATACCCAGGTTACTGCTTCCTGAACCTAGCACCTGTTCTGATTTAATAACAGAAATATAATAAAATTAGTTTAATCCTTTATCCAAGTGTGAGCAAACAAAGTTTGCGCCTGAAAGTATCTTCAGGACTGGGGTAAGGTGGTACAACATCAGGGCAACTCGTTAGGAGTTGCCAAATGGTGTGCCATCCTTTTTTAATAAATTACTCTGGATTTAGAGAAAGATGTTGAAAGTTTATTTTTCACTTGGTTAGAGTATAATAAAATTAGTTTAATCCTTTATCCAAGTGTGAGCAAACAAAGTTTGCGCCTGAAAGTATCTTCAGAACTGGGGTAAGGTGGTACAACACCAGGGAAACTCGTTAGGAGTTGCCAAATGGTGTGCCACCCTTTTTTAATAAATTACTCTGGATATAGAGAAAGATGTTTTTATATACATTTTTTTTATAGATTTTTATACTATATCTCGCAACAAATTCTTGTTGCGAGATATAGTATAAACTGGAGCAAAAAAAAAAAAAAATCCAGAAATCTAAAGCTGATTTTGTAAGGGCCAAATGTACTAAACTTGTCTTCTGATCAAATAGCAGCTAAGCCTTCTAATCCCTTGCCAAGGCTGTGGGATACGATACAGCTTCTTTTTTTCCACATATCCACCTCACTTACATACTAATAGTACAATGGTCACATTCCCTAAAGATCTCCTGACATCAATTTTTTTTTTCTAACTCTTGTATAGACAACCAAGTCAAATCTCCTCCCACTATTCCATGAGCTACTCACATAATTACTCTGAAATTTCACCATAAATCTATGCCAATAAGTATTCTGATCCTAGTGGTATTCTTCCAGTTGTATTAAAGCCTGTACTCCAGAACTCACCTATCCTGTTTTGTCTTCAAATTGTCATACTCATCTGGCATCCATTCTATATCTTGAAAGCAAGTTTTTATCCAGCCAGTTCCCATCAAAGGAGATAAGTCAACCATCAGACTATTGTCCTATTGCCTCTAACCTCAATACTCTTAAAACTGATGGAAAAGGTCATCAACAGCCAAAAACTGCTTCACCATTTGGAGACCCACCAATTACTTAGTGATCACCAGTATGGATTCTGTGATTCTCGTTCCACATGAGATCTCCTAGCTAACCTTACCTACATTTGGACACAAGCCATGGAAAACTTTAGAGAAGCTCAAATAGTTGATGTTGATATTTCCAAGGTATTAGATTGAGTCTTGTGCCAGTCCTGGCACAAGAACATCAGGTCCATGGCATCTTCTGTCTTTAAAAAGTTTGGTATTATTTTTTGCTCTAAATAGTACTTTTCTCCTGCTCAACTCCTGGCACTTTATAAAGCTGAAATCCACCCAACATTAGAATGTTGTTCTCACATTTAGGTGGTACACCTAGGAACGCCATATGACATCATGGACCTCTTACCAGGCTATCGTCTTATGCCTCCTTCCCTTTGTTAATGGATCACCAGCTTCCTCCCCAGTCGTCCATTGCAGATCATGTTAGATGATGTCCTTTCATCAGGTTTTTCAGTCAGTGCTGATGTACTCAGGGCTCCATACTTTCACCTACACCCTTCCTCTTATACATCACTGATATCTCTTTCTCTCTCTCCCTCTCTCTGACATCCGGTCCTATTCACAGCTTTGCTGATGACAATACTCTCCACTTCTCTTTTTTCATTTACAAAACCTTCTCAGGTAATTCACACTTCAAGGTCTTTAACCAATGATTTAAATATTAATCTCCCTGCCATTTTCAAGAGAGAGAGATGAAAATAATGTAATGAATTTTAATGCCACCAAAATGCTGTCTCATTTCTCAGAAGAAATACCCTGCTCACTAATCAGGATCTGTTTTCTCTTTTTGGGTTAGCTTTCACATCTAGCCTCCTCAGACACAAGCATATTGAGTCCATATCATCTTCTGCCTTCAAAAAGCTTAGTGTATTGTTTTTTGTTCTAAATAGTACTTTTCTCCTGCTCAGCTCCTGACACTTTATAAAGCTTAAATCCACCCAACATAGATATTGTTTTCACATTTGGGGTAGTGCACCTAGTAACTCCCTCAGAATACTTGATTGTATTCAGAAGAGAGCAGTCTGCTTAATTGATGATCCTTTTCTCACTTAATCATTCCAGTCACTTTCTTATAGATTCTGTGTTGCCACATTTTCTTTTCTATAGGGCACAGTTTAGTCACTACCATTAGTTCTCCACTTTCTTCTAATCATGTATCAATACAAACAACTGCTGGTTCACACCCATATATATATATATATATATATATATACACACACACACACACACATACACTGTGTCCAAAAGCTAAAGGCAAATACAGTTTTGTCTGTATATGAAAAACTTTTCATAACTATAGACAAATGTGGACATAAATTTATTGCCAGCATACTAAGAAATTATATTACACAAAAAATATATTATAAATATGTACAAATTAAATTGCAATATGTTTTTGGCAAAAGTTACAAATTTCCTAAGGACTTGCATAGTTAAAGAATTAATGTACAGTGTTTGCAGAGCACTAACTGGATGAGATCATCGTATTAATAGGAATGTGCTGAGGAACATAACCTTTGATCTGATTGTTCATTATGTGAACCGAAAAGATCTAAGATATGAAGATATTTTGTTTCTGGAGTGTTGGCCAAGATTTTATTATAAGCCCAATCAGAATGAAATTGAGAAAAGGAATCTTGATCTCCCCTTAACAAAACCCATGCTGAAGAATTAAAGTTTCTTAAGGGGATATCTTATTTCAGTAATTTAGTCATAATTTTTGGGTGACTCCATCAGAAAAAATAAAATTACTTGGGTAATTTTCCTCTTCTGTAACTCTTTGATTTGGCAGTTCTGGTGTCATTTGGAATTCTGAATTATCCTGATTGTTCATGTTGTCTTGAACCTGTTCATATTCTTGAATGTTTGAAGCATTATTTTCATTGGAGTTTGGTTAGTGAAGTACAACTTTGGCATCTGCTCTTTGAATTTTATATAATGCTGGCCTGGTTGGCTGAGTGGTTAGCATATCCACTCTCCAGCCAAAAGGGCTGCAGGTTCAAATCCTCCTGTGGGCATGGATGTTTGTGATTGTCTGTGAAAATAGTAGTGGTGCTGGCAGGCATTGGTGTAAATGATCTGGTTTGCTGCAGTTGGTGGATTTGGGTGGTGGAGACGGAGAGTTGTAGAGTAAGTGCCCTCCCTCGATCAGTCTTTGGACTTCTTGGAGGTGTCACGTAATAATAATAATAACAAAAATCTCCTTTCCTACAAATATGAAGATTTATGGGTGGTGTTTACTTATCCATTCAGTCTTCTGTCATGCCTGTAGGGTGTGGTCAAGTATTCCTGACTTATAATATAGAAATATCATGTAATGTGTTCATTCCTTTTTATTATTATTGTTGTTGTTGTTATCATTTTTGGCTTCCACAGATGACACCAACTAACTCATTGCTGGAAATTATAACAATATAAGGTCAGTAGTAGATAAAGCCATATACTGGCTCATTACTGTTCCAACAAAACTATTGCATGGAACATAAGGTAACATAAGGTTTGTACAGACAAAGAGACTACCTGCAGATTAGTTCTGAAGCATTTAATGAAGTCTGTTCCTGACCCATATCTCACCGAACTATGCTCAGATAATTGAAGATAATGAGTATTAGCAGTTGCATGCCTATACAGAAACTACTATATTAAATAAAAGTTTCTAATTCAGTGGCCAGCATGTGCAGTATATCTGTCCTGTTCATTGTTAGATCAAAAGAAGCAACACTGCATATTTCTTTGTAGTTAATGTCTCCTCTTGCTTATTGATAAATATTATTATTATATGGGCACCTACCTGCAGTCTACCAAACCCCACCTACTCTTTCTGGCAGAAACTCAAATCTCACCTCCCTCCAGCACTATTTACCTCAACCTTCCAAACTACACACTTTTTAACTCCCTTCAACCCAAGGGTGGCATCTGTGCATATATCCGCTCTGACATACCTTGCCAGAGAGCACCCAACTTTGATCTTCTTTGGATGAAAATGACCCAACTCAATCAAATTCATATGCTGTTTTTATCATTCCCCTAATGCAACCAACCAACCACTCTGAGCTGTTCCATTTCCTCTCCTTAAAAATTGACTTTCTCCAATCCCACTTTCCCAACAGCGAAATCATTCTCTTAGGAGATTTTAATGTCCACAAAACCAACTAGCTTTCCTCCTCCTGCTATACAGATCTTGCAGGCAGAGATGCTGGAACATTCGCCATCACTGATGACCTTACACAACTAGTTCAGATGCCAACCAGAATACCCAATAACCCAAACCACTCTCAAAAAACAACAAATAGCATTAGAATGTTCAAAGGCAGAAGCAATAAAACTATATTGTTCACTTCACTTCTCATATTATTCATCATTCTGTTGCTACAAATTATTATAGTGCCAGAATGACAAGTAATAAAGGAGGGGTGAAGTGGGCAACAATATAGTTTTATTGCTTCTGCCTTCCCTTGCTGTTTTGTCAGATTTGAAGTGAACATGTGTTATCCACATTTCAACCAATTGCTTGTTGTTTATTGATTTTTGTTACTGAAGGCTTTCCTCCTTCAATCAAGGCTCAGTATACCTTCAGAAGTGCTAAATGATACTTGGACAAAGGGTGTCACGAGTTAACCCCATTATTTATATATTTTACGGAAACCTTTTTTAATAATGGAAAAGTGGCTTAGAACTAGGACTTTGAAGAGCAAATGAAACAGGTGATGCTAACCCAAATTGTGATACCTGTTGTAACGCTGACTAAACCTGATACTATTAAAATAGAAGAAACAAGCAATTCAAAGAAAAATTACAGTGAAAAATATAACAGTTCATATTTGGAATTTGGATTTACTTGGTGTGGAGATGAAAGTGAACAGAAGTCTCAATGTGTTTTGTGTTATGAAGTGTTGTCGAATGAGTGCATGAAATCTGCGAAACTCCGACATTTAGAAACTAAACATTGTGATGTGAAAAATAAGCAAATTGAAAAAAAAAAAAAAAAAATCCAATTTCAGCAAATCTTAGCAACATCAAATCATGGGAAAGATGTAGTTTTGGCCATGGGTTCAATTAATAGCAAGGCACTGGGAGCATCTATCTCTTAAGTTTGTGCATAGCGAAAACAGGGAAACCTCATTCTATTGGGGAAAATTTACTACTTCCAGCTATAAAAGATGTGGTAAAAACTATGTTTGGCAACAAGTTACTAAGAGATGTTGATTTGACTCCTTTTTCATTGACACTGTAGGTTGCAGAATTAACGATATGGCAGTGATGTAGAATCTCAGTTAATCGAAAGAGTTAAGAAGAGCCCTTATTATGTATTACAAATAGACGAGACTACTGATGTTACAGATGATGCCCTGTTAATATGCTACGTAAGATATGTTCATGATAACAACATTCATAACGATATTCTGTTTTGTAGAACTATGTCATACTGAACAACTGGAGAAGAAATATTTCACACTCTCAATAATTACATAATACACAAAGGGATCCAGTGGGAAAAATTCATGGTCGGATGGAGCTCGCACCCTTACAGGCAGGCATAGTTGGGGGTTGTTTCTATGGTCAAGGAAGTGACTCTGGATATGAATCGGGTATATTGTTTCATACATAGGGAAAGGTTGGCCTCCGAAGGGAATACCACCAGAATTTAAAACTGTGCTATACAACGCTGTAAAGCTAGTTAATTTTATTAAGGCTCGACCATTAAATAACAAGTTATTTTCAGTACTCTGTGATGAAATGGGTATTCTGAAATTCGGTGGCTTTCTAGGGGCAAAGTACTAACAACATTATTTCAATTAAGGCACAAAGTTTTAATGGTTTGTAAACGAACGTAATTCTAATTTTGCATCATTCCTTGTTGACGAAAGGTTATCAACACTATCCTATCTTTCAGACATTCTTTTCGAAATTAAATGAACTAAATCTCTCCCTTTAGGGAAATTCTTTAACCGTTCTTGATGCCTACGACAAAATAAAGGCATTCGAGGGGGGGGGGAAAACTGATGTTGTGTATTAGTTATGTAAAAGACAGGTAATTTGCAGCTTTTCCGACATTGGACTCCTTTTTAGGGGAAAATTATTTTTTTGTTGATTTTGAGTTTCTGGAAAGAGTTTGTGACCACCTCAAAACTCTGAAACAGAATTTTGAAACATATTTTCCGAATAACTCTTAAAAGAAATTTCTGTGGGTTCAAGATCTATTTCAGGCTTATAGTCATGAGAACGACCCTTCGTTATCGAAAAAAGAACAGTTAATTGAGCTTTCAAGTAACAGTGGGCTTAAAATGCAATTCCATGAACTTGGGTTGGCTCGATTCTGGATCGCGCCTTCAGTGAGAAGTGAATTACCTGAATTATCAGAAGAAGCATTGAAAATTTTCATGCAGTTTTTTACAACCTATCTTTGTGAGAAAGGATTTTCATCGCTCCTTCAAATGAAAACAAAATACAGAAATCGTCTTAGTGTGTGTGCCGATCTTCGACTGAAGTTGACCAATATTGAGCCAGATATCCAGCAACTCTGCAAAGGCCGAGAAGCTGAACCATCTCATTAAAAGTAAGTAGTAACATAATTATATCATATTATTTATTTGGACTACAGTTTCCGATTATTCTTATTACTGGTTTTGCAATTAATCCATTTCCAAAATCGGGGATGAAACGAAAGTTACGCAAAGTGACATCACGGTGAGGCTCAGCTCTACTGGTGAGGAGGATAGCTATTCGCGTCCCAGTTAGTGAAGTTCCGTATCTCTTACGGCTGCTTGCGGGGAATATGGGGCTGAGAACACCGAATCCGTCGCATGCAGACAACATCATCCATACGGTCATGGATTGTACAGAAACACACATCACAATGTGATGGATATAAATAAAACCACCACATGATTAATTAATCTGCCAGATTTACGACGACCACTGTTGTGCCTCTGGATAAAACAGAACGGATATAATTAAAACCACCATCATAACAAGATTAGTAAAAATCACATGCGTACGGCATACGATCGCTGGTGGGAAAATGCGACTGACATCATGGGTTGGACTGTTTATAGATATCGGGAAGGACCTCACATAACAGGCTGTCTTAAATTTTTTTTTGCTGGTCAGGGAAATAAGGCGATTCGTATCGGCCGAAAGTGTGTGGGAATGGATGGGGGGGGGGAATTAATGACTTTTGGGATGTTCTGAGTGAAATTTTTGGGTATCTGCAGGGGATGGTTTGGACAGGTCAAGGGATGTCATCCATGATAGAATCCATGGATATCAAGTTCGTATTCAGTATTATGATGAATGGAGTAAGATGAGAACAACATTTTTCCCTCGTCTCACAATGCACTTAGCAAATGGAACAGTTTAAATGTCGCAGGTCAAATCAGAGAGTGCGTGAAGATAAAAGTTATTGTGGGGGAGAGCAGACCTCCACATAGCCTTCAAAGGAATGCGGAGAACCAACCAGGGCTTCTGACCTAATGTCCAATCCTCACCTTCCCGTGGTGCACCTTGTTAGGTGTCTACCTGGGTACTGAATGGACCAAGATGGGCTGACAATTTGGGATTTAGCCGACCAAATTGTATTTTTCTTGGCTTAAACCAACATTTCAAATGATGGTACAACATGACAGAATTTCATGCTGGCTGGGGCATCACCCGCTTAAACAAGACCCCTGTTGTTTTTGCCAGGAAACCAGGGCAAACAGCGAGAAGTCAGCTACTGGAACAAATCCTAAAACTTACCGAAACTACGGAAAAAAGATCCAGAGGAAGACCAAGATATAGGTGGATTGATACAGTAAAAAGTGCCTTAGAAGACAGAAATATAAAACCTGATAATATTTGAGTTTTGACACTTAACAGACTGATTTGGAGGAAAATTGTAAATAGGAAGTTTTATTGATTTTTCTAACAGAAAAGCAAGAAAAATAATATTTTAGAATGTTTGAATTGAAGTTTTACTTCAAAAATTAAACATAGTGTTTTAATTTATTTCCCTATACATTGTTTTTACTTTTTGTATTATTTTTGGTGTGTATTGAGAGGGGCAGCAAACTCAGGGTCCACCCTGGGCAGCTAAAGCTCTAGCTATGCCACTGATTTGGTGTGAATAGTATAGCTACTTCTTATTTTCCCTGATTATTGCCTGAATATAACATTTCGTATTTATTGCTTACAAAGATTTCACCAGTTTTTTTTTCTTTTTTTGTTTCAGTAACCCTCTATTATATCAATGTGGTACTTATCCAGTTCTTCTGCTAGTTCCATTTCTTTGCCATTCAGGCTTCTTATGTTGATAGTACTGAACTTGAACACTGGTGATGCTGAGTTGGGATGTGTTTCAGTATTTTCTTCCAGTAGCTGACTTTTCGTTGTTTGCCCTGGTTCCTTGGTGAAAACAATGGGGGCCTTGTTTAACCCAGGTGATGCTCCAGCTGGCATGAAATTCTATCATGTTGTGCCATCATTTTATCTTATGGTTTAAGACAATAAGAATACAATTTGGTCAGCTAAATCCCAAATTGCCAACCCATCCTTGTTCATTCAGTATCTAGGTAGATACCTAACGGTGCACCATGAGAAGGTGAGGATTGCACATTAGGTCAGAAACCCTGGTTGGTTCTCTGCATTCCTTTAAAGGCCATGTAGAGGTCCCCTCTCAGTTAGTTATACAGCTTTGACCCTTAAGCATCCCTTAATTCCAGAAATAGTCTCCTATTCCAGAAATAGGAGATTATTCCTGGAATCCACCACAGCACCCCTTAGTGCTGTGGTGGATTCCAGAAATAGTCTCCCTGATTTAAATCTGTTTCTTTATAGTGATCAAGGTGAAATGTTGGCTTATTAGGCTGATTAGCTAAACAAATTTAATTAATTATTAGCTTCAGGCATATGTTTTTTCCACTAAACATCAACAATGAGTGATGATCATTGTCTCCAAGAATCCATATTGGATTTATTGTCTCAGGAGTGGTAGTTACCATCAATCCTTAGATAATAATCTGATATGGAAGAAATTGGAAAAAGGCAGAATTTAGAAAAATTGTACTTTATGGAGACAGCACAGTTTTGTGAAGAGTAGGTCTTGCCTTAGTAATTTACTCACTTTTTATAATAAAGTGACAGATTAGTTGAACAAAGAAAATAGCTACCTACACCATGATACTGCTGAACTTTGCAAAAGCATTCAATGGATACCACATGGAATGCATACAGAAATTAGAGCAAATGGGATGGATGCAGAGCTGGTGAGATGGATAAGATGGTAGTGATGGACCGGCAACAAAAAGTAATGCTTAGGGGAAATGAATTAAAAAGGATGTAGAGATCTTTTAACATGATTTAAACAGCATAGCAATATGGGCAAAGGTCATATGGCTGCCAATTTATTGTGTAGCAAAGTGTAAAGTTATGTTATACACTTTAAGATGAGATCACAAGCAGTGTACTACATTGATGGAAACTGAACTGCAGGATACTAATGAGGCTAGGGATTTGAGAGTGATTGTGAACCAGGAGTTGAAGTTTAGATGGGATATTGGAAATATAGCTAATTGGATAACTCATGTTATCCAATATTGAAGAACATATTCTGATATTCAAAGATAAGAGGTTATTATCCTTCTTTATAATGCTTGGCTATAGCATAGGGATCTCACCTGGATTCCTTGAGGAATGAGGAGAGGATCCAGAAGTGAGTGACCAAGATAGCAATAATCTGTGGATTGCTCCCAATGAGAGTAGGCAAGCTTTATTTTGAGTGTTTTTTCTATCATTTTGATATCAAAGGTTTAAGAATTCCAAAGGCAAGTTGATAGATCGAAAAGAGAGGATGTGATAGAAACATAAGTTACTAAAAGGGTTTTATAAGATTGACAGAAAATTTTTTTTCATTACATGGCAAGAAGGGAGAGAAGAAGAGGTCGCTCCTGGAAATTATAACTTAAAAGTGTGGTTATCAAGGGCATGAAGACTAGATTTATTTTATTTGAAGAGTGGTGAATTGGTGGCAGAGACACTTATGAGAGCTTTGTCAGTGAATTAGTTCAGGAAGTATGATAGTTATTGTGTGAATTCCCCACATTGGGTCTTTGACTAAGGAGATGCTCAAGATAATGATGATTACATAATTAAGTTTGCATTATAACTAGTTTCCTAGTTATAGTTTTCTATGATTTCCTATTAACAGTTTTCTTTCTAACTAATGCAATTTGGAAGAAAATTGCTGATAGGAAATCAGAACATAAATTTTGGTCTTCAGAAGCACTGCTTACTGCATCAGTTCACATAGGCTTTACTTGGAGTGTTTTTTTCTGTCATAACACTTGTTTTCTAACCTTTCATCCCCTCATTCTGTTATTGCATGATGACACCTAATATCAAGCTCTTTTCTGATATTTTCATTTTTGATATGATTATGCTACTGATGCCATCTATTCACTCCTCCAACCTCTCCCATCTAGGGTCTCTGGGATCAGCTTATTTTCAATAAGCTGTTTTATTTTTAACTGAGTTCTCTGCTCTTGTGACATTCCACATTTAATTCCCATTTTCTCAGTTTTGTTTCTTTTGTAGATACTTCCATGACATTTTTAATATGAATTTATATCTTTTTTTTCCATTGCTATCTTGAAAATCTGTTAAAACTCGAGACAGTCACTGGATATGTATGGTGAATTCCAACTATGAACTCAGTTTGCATGTCACAAAGCTCAAATGATGTTCATTCAGTAGAGGTGTTTTGCTAAAAGCAGATGTCACTGTGTATTTAGCTATCTGGACCATTTTTAATATTTTACTAGATCAGATGCCTAGATAGATTAGCATTGCAATAAAAGAAACTCTCTTCATTATCGGTGAAAAGAATTCATGTCTTCCATCTGTAGCATCTATTTACAAAAACAAATGCCATTAATAAATCAGAAAATCCCTGCATATATTATTATTATTACTACTATATGGTTTCTCCATAGAGTCCATAGACTGTAGACACAAACTAACTGTTGTATACACACAAAACCTATCTTACCTGTCCTTAAACTATTTCACTGTCAGGGAACTCACAACTAATTCTGGCAAACCATTCCACTCATTCATCACTTTCCATGCAAAAAATCTGGTCTACACTCCCCCTACTAACCACATTCTTACACAACTTCCACAGATGGCCCTTAGTTCTCTGTTCTGTCATATATTGAAAAATTTCCTTTGCATCAATTTTATAAATCCCCTTTTATATCTTAAAAGTTTCTATAATGTCCCGTCTTTTCCACCTATCAACTAAACTTTGTAACCCACAATCCTTCAACCTATTCTCATAGGGAGCATTCCACACACCTGTCATCAGCTTAGTCATTCATTTCTGAATCATCTCTACCACCTCCTGGTCCCTAAGAAACCCAGATGACCAAATCTGTGCACAGTGGCCAAGATGCAGCTGAATCATAGCCTTATAAAGAGGAATAATAACTTCCCTATCGTAACTTGTTAGCATGTTTTTTTTCAACATCCAAGTAATCGTTTGAGCTATTTTACCAACTTGTGCAATATGCCTGCTAAACTTCAATTTTTCTGTCCATCATTATCCTCAAGTCACAAACCTCATCGATTTCCTGCAATCCAGTGCCATTAATATGATACATCGTATGCAGCCTATTCAACCTTACATTTTGCAACATTAAATTGATAATCATTAACCTTTGCCCACAATGCCAATTTATTTAAATCTACCTGCAGGATATCTACATCACCTTTATCAACTATTGCTCTCCCCAGTTTTGCATAATCAGCAAACAACTGAATATCTTCTCTTAAATATTTTCCTATGTCATTGATATACAAATGAAAGAGTAGTGGCCCTAGTGCAGAACCTTGAGGTACTCCACTAGTCACTCTCATTTTCCTAGATTCCATTCTACGATATACTACTCTGGTGTGTCTGTCAGCCATCCCCCTATCCAACTACTAGCTTCATATCCATTCCCATTTGCTCCAACTTTTGATAGTTTTCCATGTGGTATTCTGTCAAACACCTTTGTGAAGTCCAGCAATATCATGGTGTAGCCATTTCTTTTATCCAATTCTGCTATAAATTTATTATAAAATATGAATTAATTACTAAGACAGGACGTACCTTTTACAAAGCCATACTGCCCTCTGTAGAGTATTGCACTGCTATCCACCCAATGTTGGATTTTACCTTTAACCAACTTTTCCAATACTTCAACAACATTTATAATATAAATTGCTCTGTAGTTTGCTACCTCTATCTTGGAACCATTTTTTGCATTTTTGCAATAGAACTCGGCTCTCAATCTTCTATACCACTTCCCTGGAATCCTGTCAAAGCTGATTTAGATTGAACAACTTCATCAGAGGCAATGCCACATTAACTTGTACATGGGCTGACATGCCATCCAGTTCCACTGCTGTTTTCACATTGATATTTTTCAGTATGTTGTACTCCTCTTGCTTGTACTTTCTACTGCTCGTGAGTATTCTGATCACCTTTTTCTTTATATTCGCTCTGTCTTAGTAATTAATTCATATTTTATAATAAATTTATAGCAGAATTGGATAAAAGAAATGGCTACACCATGATATTGCTGGACTTCACTTTTTTTTTTTTTTTTTTTTTTTTTTTCAGCTCTTGCTTTATATGTCTACTCATCCACTTAATTCCCACTTGGTTTATCCTCCTGACCTTGGGCATGCAGTCTGATACTGCTTCTCTCAAACAATCTCTGACCACTTCCCATGCACTACTGACATTCTTCCTTTCTTTGTAGTTTCTCAAGCCATGGCACTGCTCCAAGATGACTCCTAAGTCTGTCATAATTTCCAGCTTTATAGTTCAACATAAACCCTTTCTTGACAGAGAATTCCACATATTTGGCAACTTTCTAGAACAAGCCTGCATGGTCACTCTCCCTAATTGGAAGCAGAATGTTTACCTTGGTTATGGATATATTTTCTGGTACTATTATCAGATCCAACACTCTTAAACCCCTTGTCCCCTCTAAAACATGTTTTTTAATGTAATTATCTGTTAGCAACTGTATAAATTCCACTTCCATCTTTCCATGTTCTCTTTCTTCCCTCCAATCTGTCATCATCATCATCTTTTCATTCATTCATTAGGCATCCACAGATGCCATATGGTCACTCTGATGCTTGATGTGCCACACCAGTCCTTGCCATGCAGTCCTGTTACATGCTTTTCTGGAGGCTTCAATTCTCTGAAGATGTCACTCCACACGTGCACGCACGCACGCACGCACACACACACACACACACACACACACACACACACACACACCATTCATCCATCCATCTCATTGATGGTCTACCTCTTCCTGTCCAAAGTATTTTAACTTTCTTCTGTCCATGTCTGTAAGGAGCCTTTCAGTTCTACTGATCTTTTCTAATACCCATTCATTTATACACCTTTCAGTATATGATATCCTCAACAGTTTCTGTAACATCACATCTCAAAAGCAGCTATCCTTTTCTTATCTGACTTTTTTAGGTTCTAAATCTCACATCTATAAGTCACTGTTGGAAAAACAACTGCATCCAAAATCCTCAACTTTGTTCCCATGGAGATAGATCCATCCTTCCAGATTTTAGACAAGTGTCTGTCTGTTGTTTTAGTCATTCCTGATCTTCTTCTGACATCTTCTGAACAGCAATTATTCACATTAATAATGGATCCCAGGTACTCAAACTTGAGGACTTCCTCAATTCTTTCTCCATTTAGGTGCACTTGTTTCTAAATAGCTTCCCTGTTGGTATTTCTTTTGAGAACCATAATCTTTGTCTTGCTAGGATTGAGTTGAAGTCCTCTGTTATTACTGATCTTGTTAACTTTATCAAGAATTTGTCCTAGTTCTTTCTTGTCATTAGGAGTACGGTATCATCAGCATACCTCAGATTACTGATCAGTCTACCACCTATCCTAATTCCTGTCTTGAGCTCATCCAATGCTTTACACATGATGCCCTCAGCATCTATACTAAACAAGTGAGGAGAAAGTAAACATCCTTGCCTAACTCCCTTTCCAACCTGAAGCTAATCAGTTAATCCAACATCTGTTCTTACCATGGCTTCTTGCTCCTCGTACAAGTTGGCTATCAGCCTGATAGTATGTTGAGGAAAACCCATTCTTTTCATTACTTCCCACAGTTTCACATGCTCAACATAGTCAAAAGTTTTAGAGTAGTCTAAGAAACACATTACCAGAGGGAGTCTAAATTCTTTATATTTTTCTGTGATCTGTCTTATGCAAAGGATCTGATCTCTGGTTCCCTCACCTTTCTTAAAACCTGCTTTTCCTTGGGCATCTCTGCTTCATCTTTGGCCTCAATTCTATTTAGCATGATCTTCAATAAAATCTTGCTTGCATGAAATATTAAACTGATAGTTCTTGCAATCCTTCATATCTCCCTTCTTATGTAGTGGTATGAAAACCGACTTCTTCCAATCTCTAGGCCATGATCCTGTCTTCCATATCCTTGTAATTAACCCATGAAACACTTATTCTTCCATCCTCTGTGGCCTTAATTAACTCTGCTTGGATTCCATCTACACCTGGGGGCCCTTATTGCTGTTAAGCTGTTTAACTGCTCTTTCAACTTCATGCCCAAGTGGAGGAGGTTCCAAATCAGAATTTTCTGTGAGAGGGCTCCTCCAAATTTTCTTTATCCACTCTGTTGTACAGTTTCGCACAAGATTTTTTCCATCTGTTTTTGATTTCCATGTTAGTGATGTTAGTAATGCTCCATTCCTGTCTTTGATGACATTCAGTTTGGGCTTAAACTTGTGCTTTAGGTCACAAACTAAATAAAACATCCTTTTATAAATTGTGCCTCCTCATCTGGAACTCTATCTTTTCACATTTATTAGTATAAAACTTTTCCTTGTCCTGCTTTATGGCTCTTCTGACTTCTCTATGTAATATCTTATATTCTTCAGTCCCTGTGTCTCTTTGTTTTTCCAACTGCCTTCTTTTGATTAGTTCTCATGTTGAATCTGATATCTATGGGTCTCTTGTTCTTCTTATTGGGCCAAGATACTTCTTGGCTGTATCCTGTATTGACTTCTTGACCTTGACTTCTTCCCAAAGCATTTCTGGTGAGTTCTCCTCATTTGTCTCCAAAAAAATTATCCATCCGAGTTGATGTTTCTTTTGTGAATTCACTAGGAATTATGGTAACATCCAGTCTAGTGAGATGTGCCTGACTTGGAAGTTTTCAGAGTCTTACTTTGGCTCTTACTAGCTGATGGTCTGTATTACAATCTGCTCCAGGACAGGTATGCACATCAGAGATGCTTGTCTACTGCTGTTGGAGAGTCAGGATGTAATCATGGTGCCTTGACCTATCAGTGTTAGATATCCAAGTATAGGTCTGTCATGCGTGTTTCTGGAAGCAGGTATTGGTAATAACTAATCTGTTATCATGGGCAAATTCCAACAGTCTTTCACCACGGATGTTATGTTCACCCATACCAAACATGCCCACTCCTGCCTAACTCTCATACTCTCTCCCACTTTGGCACTTAAGCCCCCTAAGATGTAAAGTATGTCTTTCCTTGATGGGCAGTCCAAAACAGTCTGTAAGTTTTCATAGAAATCCTCACTCTCTTCATCAGACCTATCCATGTAGGGTGCATAACTACTACTACAATACATTGGTAGGATGAGCCTTAAGTCTAATAGGAAGTATCCTATCATTAATGGGGTTATAACCAAGAAGGCTTCTTGCCTGAACTGTCTTCAGTATCACAGCTTACCATCCTATCTTTTGAAGTAATCCTCTCCATTCCATCTGGTCTATGTAATTCCCAGTATGTCAATTTTATACTAATCCATCTCTTTACAGACAATCTAAAGAGTACCTATCGATAGACCCCAAACATTCCATGTGCCTGTGTAAAATTCCCTTCTAAGATTAACCTTCTGTGTTCCTCATTCACAATATCACTATCTTTTTTTGGAGACTCTAATGTACTTCTTGAACAGGACCCCTCTGCCTGAGCCCTGAATGTGACTCTAATTATTCTCCACAACAACTGATGCAGCATGAGATGTATTATAAGGCACAACCATATTAGCAATTTGGAGTGAAGTCACTACAAGAAAAAAGTGGTAGGGTTGCAGAGGCCCTCTCCACATATCTGGGAAGTGTTGTTCCCCCCCCCCCCCCCAATTCATCCTAAGTTGGCCAGGTGGGTTGGGACTTGTCTACTAGATTAGGTAGTAGACTCCCACTCCATAAGATGAAATGAAATAGCAAAATAGGAAAGATTCACCTTTAGCCCTCAAATACTCTAATAGCATTGGGGAGAAGGAGCAGAGAGAAAAGAAAGAAGGAAAGAAAAAAGGGGAGGGCCCAGTCTACAAATAATATAACATGTATATTACATGAAGTAAGGCATGGTCCAGCATCAGGTACCTCAGGTTTGCCACGTCCATACTTATTAAAGAGCCCTTGAGGAATCTATGTCCCGACCCATTGTGCTATCTGCCGATACATGGTATCTGCATCTTCCTGTGAGATAGTAAAAGATATATCTAGTAGCACTGTTATTATTATCACTTCCTGCCTTTTAATATACTTACATATTACTATTCTGTAATCTTCATTAATTAGCAAAATGTTTTTTTTATTACAGATGTTGGCAGATGCATCATTAGGAAGAATGAAGATTATTGTTGGCGATGTTATGGACCATTCTTTTATAAATTTCTTTCCAAGGTAATATTAGATATTAACTTTCCAAGACAGTACAGTATTGAATAATGCAATGTTTAAAAAGTATAGTTTTTAATTATTTAAATTATAGAAGGTCTTCATCCTATGTAAACTTTGTGTTTTGAGTGGGCTATGAGAGATTTCTTATTGTAATGGGGAGAAGAGGCGTGGAGCACTGAGAAAAATAAATGTATGTTAAAACTTTACTATGGAGTAATTATGGAGTCAAGAGCTTTCTTCCTTTTAACAAAAGCATTCATTTCTGAACTAAAGTTTTTCTGCATCAGGAGCTTCATATTGTTCACAATGAAATTGGGAAAAGAAAAAGAAGATCCAATCCTTGGAGACTTAATGGCAGACTCTATAGAAAACACTGATTGATTCAGCCAGAGAGGCATGTAGTTAAGTTATCTGCAAGATGAGAAAAATTATAGCTCCATGGCAGACTCAGAAAGTTAAAGAGGCAGTCATGGAAAAGAAGAAAGTGTATCCAATTTACCTAGCAGAGAAAAATCTAAGAAAGCTAAGCACAGTGTTAAGTAACTTCCTTACATTTTTCTCTGTATTCTTTCAGAGCATGTGCTGACAACAAGACTGCAGGTCACTCTCACCAGTTGGAATAATCCACATTCATTCCCTCAAATACTCTTTATAACTAACATCCAGAGTCCTGATATCACTTTGGTCATTTGTCTTTGGTAGCTCTCTAGTGTTTCCACGTCACAATGAAAACAACTGACCAAATCCGAGCACAATAGTCCATATGTAGTTTGACTGATACCTTATATAGAGGCACAATTACTGCCTTATCGTTACATGTCAGTGTACTTTTTATCATAGCACCAATATGATGTGCAGTCTTTGCAACATTTGCGATGTGCCCTCGGAACTTCAGTCCACTATCTACCATTACTCCAAGATCCCAAATCTCATCCACTTCCAGAATTACAGCTCCACCAATATAGTATATAGCCTTATATCTCTGTATCCCAAAGTGTAACACCTTAATATTAAAACTGTAACCCCACTCATTTTCCAAGCTAAAAGAAAAGTCTGTTCAAATCTTCCTGTAGAGAATTAACATCAGCACTATTCCTGATAATTCTACCTAACATCATTGACAAACATTTGAAAATCTCCAGTCAGTCTTGAAATTAACATTAATATAGGCCAGGGAATGTAGAGAATACTGATTGTGAAATGTTTAGGCAAATTGATTGGGCATATAAAAAGAAGGTGATCCTGATGGGAGACTTTAATTACAAGAATATAGAATGGAAAGAGGAAATAGTGTATTGGGAACAAGGAAAGAGAGTTTATTGAATTTCTGAGGGATAAATTTCTTGAGCAGCATGTGACCAAAGCATCTAGAGGCTTGAATGTTTTGGATTTCTAATTTAAGATGGCTTGTGGTCTCTAGAAATATTCTTCAACTTCTGCTTTAGTTCTTAAATCCATTGCAGCAATGTTTATTGCAGTCTATCTTTCTACCATTTTCATCATCTTCTGGTACTTGGTTTTCCATTTGCCTGTTTTCTATCCATTTATTTACAAGTTGTAAAGCACTTTTTTCATATTTCTTCATTTCTGTAGTAGTATTTAACTGATCATAACTGTTTCAGCATATTTAAAATGCATATTTAAAACTTGCCTTTTTATATTTTATATATACTTGTCTTGGTTGTAATATTGAGGTTTTATTTTTCCATATTGTTCTGTTTAAGCATCCAGAAATCTTGTCTTTGTAAGCACTTTTACTTTATTTTCTGCTATTCCATCTGAATCAATCTGAATATCCAGTCATTTAAAATTCGTTACTTGTTCAGTTATGTTTCTGTTTATTTCTAACCTCTACTTAATTGGTTGCTTTCTAATCACTTCTCTTTTTTTATTGATATTTCCATAGTATATTTTTGGAACATCTGTTGGAAGTGAAATACTTTTTGCAAATTATCTTCTCTGTCTGACATGACTACATCGTCTGCATAACAGATCAGATTCTTAAATCTACTTGTAAATTAAAATTTTTACTCAAGCAAGGTATCGGTCTACTTTACATAAATATTGTAACAGGTGATGATTTAAAAAAATGAATGTTATGATGACATAACAAAGTAATACATTCTTTAATTCTCATATGTTACATGTAATTATACAAAATATCCTATCCTTTAATGTGGGTTTAAAATATACACCACAACTCAGTTTGTGTTTTCTTTTTTATTGTTCATAATGAAGGGTGAATTTATATAAATTATCCATAAACAGTAATTTTATACAAAAGACGAATGATAAAATTCTTGAAAACAAAGTAGGTAGCACTTATTGTGAAGTCTGACTTACTTTTTTAGGATGCACTGAGTCACATGATCAAGTCTTCGTCTTTTCTTTGTGGTATAAGCAATGGTCAAGTATTAAATTACACCAAGCTAATTCATGTTGTGAACTGTGAAAATTAGCCCAATACTATGTTACAATTGCACACCTACTTAAGAGGTAAAATTGTTGTAAGAATAAGATGTAAAGATGTACTATGGTATTTAATTAGATTATACCAATTTTTAATTTTTGTGTTTATAATTATCAGTTTATTTTGTTAATTTAAATCATATGGCGAGAAAAGCACAATTTTTTAAAAATATTATTATTATTATTGCACCCTCCATGGGGCAGACTCATTGTGGGAGGTTCATTGAACTGACAGCATATTTATCATACCGAATCTCTTCAGTTATTTGTTGATGATACAAAATTGGAAAGAATTATAAGAAGCACTTCTAATGTTGATTCCCCTTCAGGAAGATTTGAATAGACTTTTGACTTGGACAAAGGAGTGGAGGTATTACAACACCTCCACTCCTTTGTCCAAATGCAACACCTTGCACACTCCAAGTGCAAGGTGTTGCATTTGGAGTGTAGAAATATAAGGCTGTGTACTATATTGATGGTGTTGTACTGCAGGAATGGTTGTGCTACTGTATAAAGCACTGATCAGACGCACTTGGACTATTGTGCTAAAATCTGGTCAGCTGGTTTTCAGTGTGATGTGGAGACATTGGAAAGGGTCCAGATGTGAGTGACTAGGACAATATCAGATTTTGGAATGCTGACTATGGAGAGAGGTTGAAGAAATGTGGATTGCAGAGTTCGGATAGGAGGAAGAGAGGTGATATGATAGAGACATTTAAGTTAGTGAGAGGATTTTATCGGATTAATCCAGATGAGATTATAAAAAGAGTAGAATGCGAGAGGGGGGGAAACCAGAGGCCATCCCTGGAAATTATGTAAGAGTGTGGTGAAAAGGGGTATGAGGAGTATATTTTTTTACACAGAGAATTGTCAGTCCTTGCATTAACAGCACATTCCCAGAATGTGTTGTTAATGCAAGGGACAGGGCCCAAGAACAGAACCCTGGGGAACACCACTGGTTACCCTCCTTTTTTTGAGCCTGCTCCATCATACACAACTTGCTGGTATCATTCAGAGAGCCAATCTCCAATCCATCTAACCAGTATACTAACTATATTGTTGCATTATCTGTTGAATATTGTTGTGCTTACTTGTGCATATGTAAGGTTAATGTTGAACTAAATGGATGCATTAATTTGATTATAAAAATTATTTATTGGAAATGATAACTGTAATTTAATTTAAATGTATTCATGATATGGAAAAATTACTGCTTGTTTTTTTGCACACTTGAAGTGTGTGAGATTTACTGTTTTCAAGTAAAGCAGTATAACTATATGTAATGCCGACTCATTTTCTTGTTTCATGATTGAAATGAAAACTGAAAGTGATGCATAGTGGAGATGGACGGAGAGAAAAAGAACACCATAATACTTTTGAGTGAGAAACGAGGGAGATTTCACTAGCAGATATTTATGAAGGTTTTTTTGTATAGAAAGAAAAATGTTTAAAAGTTATCAAATGTTATGTTGCAACAATGATGACAGGACAACTGTTGGGAGAAGATATTGCAAGTTGAGATTTAATGCCTTCGTGTTTTTATAATCTTTCATATAGAAAAAATAAAGTTCTGAAATTTAAAGGAGATAAAAGGATGAAAAAAAGTAAAGATGAAACCAGCACTAAAATTGTAGTGATTCTTTAAAAGGGAGTGTGTAGTGTTCGAATTAAGGTTCCAGAAGTTTATTTCCAGATAGTTGGAAATAAAAAGTCTTTGATGACTCACCTTTGGGGAATGGGTAAGGGGATTTCGTATAAAATATCTTGGATAAGCTTTACTGTCTGCATTTTTCTTTTTTTCTTTTCACTGTTATATTTAAAATGTCTCATAATTTTATACTACTGAATGCTTCATGTAAATGTATAAAACACATTAACTGTTCTATTCAATTGATTTTGCTATTAGTTGTCATTCAAATATTACACCTGTGAAGGCTCTTCCAAATTTAAAATCTTTTTAATCATCATTTATAATATTAGAAATTTATTTATAATTTCTTGAATAAGTTATCCTTGTTGCAAGGTTTATATGTTATTCATAATGATATTACTTAAGGAAGTTACAACATATACTATATATTAATTAGAATTTTAATTCTATTATCCAATATTTTGGCAGAGTCAAACTGCCATCATCAGGGAACAATGAACAAAACTGATATGCGCAAGACATAAGGTATGACTGAAGCAGAACAACAAAGGCATATCACTGACGTCCTAAACAGTATTGCCTAGTGGGCTGGAAATGAGTGTTTTTGGCTGTTGGAGTTGAAGTTCTAAGGGAGACGATTGCTTCCCAAATTTGAGGTAGTTTCATATAACCAAATTTGAAGTTTGGGTAGTTCCTTTCCTTAAGAAGGAAAGAAGCTACCCAAAAGCAATAAAAAATGACATTGGAAAATACAATTTAAGAACAGATACCAAAAAGTGGTATATGGAGGAGCAGAATCGAGGCAAAAACAGGTGACTATTGGTGTGCTGCAAGGTTCAGTGCTGGGACTACTGCTAATTAATTTATGCAATAAATGATATGGGAAATAACCTGAAAGGAAATTTGAACAAATGGAGATGGATATGACACTGGTCTATGGATAGGCGGGTGATTATTGCACAGAATCACCCTCCTATCAAAAACTAGTACATGGAGGGGCAGAATTGAGGCAAAAACAGGTGATTAGTGGTGCGTCACAAGGTTCAGTGCTGGGACCATTGCTGTATAATTTGTACATAAATGATGCAGGAAATAAACTTGAAAGGAAATATTCAGTTGTTTATGATGCAAAATTAGTTAATAATTAATCAAGGCAATGTGCAGAGCTTGCAGGATGATTTAAAGAAGCTGTTAGTATGGGCAAAGAGATAAAGGGTGTCAGTTTCATGTGGAGAAATACAGCAATCCTTCAATTAATGTGCCCCCGATTAGTGCATAATTTTTTTTCTATACCCAAATTTGATTAGTGCGCTTATATACATCTTAAAAATTAATGTTACCGATTTTAAAAATTTTCTATCTGTACATTTTTTATGGCTAATTATTTTAAAAAATCACTCCGGGATGAAATAATTTAGCTACTGATTTAAAACATTTGCAAAGTTATTTTTTAATGGAATACTACATTATTTCTATCTACACTATGTTCCAAATTTAACGTTTAATTAATGTCTTCTCCTAATTACATAGCATTTTGATAATCATATCTTGTGCTTCCATTGCAATTGTTTTCCTTACTTTTTTTTATTTTAAAGTATTTTCCAAATCTTTCATCATGAGTAAAAGAATTAGTGAGCAAAACTGTGGAAATGTGAAAATGATTTGAAAAGTAATCTCATTGGAAGAAAAACTTGAAATAATAAAGAAAATGAACAAGGCGAGTCCAGAGCAAAGATAGGACAAGAACACAAAAATGGATGAATCAACTATAAGAGCAATTTTAAGCAGAACTGCTGAATACATAGAGAAAGGTAAGGTTGCTTCATCATGCATGCACCCGAAATCAAAGTATTATAATCATTGAATTAGAGAGACATCTTTCTACATAGATCGAAGATTGTAACCAAAAATGGATCCACTGACCTTATTAAATCAAAAGCATTGCGTCTCTTTGCATCCTTGAAAGAAAGGGCTATCAATGATGGAAAAAAGAATTCCACGCTAGTGCTGGGTGGTTTGAACGTTTCATAAAGAGAAATAGCCTACATAGTGTTCTAATTACAGGCGAAGCTGCAAGTGCGGATAAGGAAGTGGCCACAAATTATCCAGAGATTTTGAAGAAAATTGTGGATGATGGGGACTATTTTGACCAATAAATATTTAAATGATGAAACCAGCCTTTTTGGAAGTGAATGCCTTCCAAGACTTTTCTCGCCAAATCAGAGAAATCTCAGCCTGGTTATAAAGTCACAAAGTTGAATGAAATTACTGCGAGCTGTTTGGAAGCACATTCTTCCACATTGTGCAAATGATTTTAGAGGCTTTTCAAATGAATCTAAGTCAATTAAATCTCATTCTGAGAAATTGAGTGATTCTGACCTGCTAAATTTAGATGCACAGCAGGAAGATCCAAAAGAATATGAAGAAAATTTTATCATCGACAAGCCTAAAGAGATTTCACAGAAAGAATTTGAAATATTTTTTGTGCAACTGAAGTTCTTAAGCAGCAATGCTTAGAGGCTGACCTTGATAAAGAGAGAAGCAGTAAAATTTTCAGAAGAGGCAATAGGGCCATACCGTCAATTGTATGAAAAAAGAAACCGAATGCCTGCCAAACTACGTTAGCTGAATTCTTTATTAAGAAGCAGAATAATAAATTTATATTCTGAATATGTTTTATTGTCTTTCAGCTTCATGGTTTTCCTTTAACTATGCCCTGAGACATACCCTAATTTGTTTATAAAAAAATTAAGTGTCAAAAAAGAAATTTGAGGAACGAATTATACTTTTTCCCATAGGTTATTATATTCGATTAGTGAGTTTTCGATTAAACCTGTTTTAAAGAATGCATTAGGTGCATTAATCGAGGGATTGCTGTATAAAGTTATGCATTTGTAACACATTGATGGAACTGTACTCCAGGAAATAGATGAAGCTAGAGATTTAGGAGTGGTGGTAGACAGAGAGTTAAAGTTTAGAGGACATGTTGCTAAGGTAGCCCATAAGATTACTTGGCTATTGAAGAACACACATTAACAAGTAGAGATAAGAAAGTTGTTATTCATCTTTATAAGGCCTTGATATGTCGACATCTGGATTACTGTGCTCAGGTCTGGTCTCTGGGTTTTCTTGGGGATGAGGAAGCAGTAGAAGAGATTCAGAAGTGAGTGACCAAGATGGTGAGTGGTTTGTGAAATGTTCAATCTGAAGATAGGTTGTGGGTGTGTGGATTGCAGAAGTTGGTTGACAGGAGTAAATGAGGGGATATGATACGTTTAATTTGCTTAAAGTTTATAGGATTGATGCAGGGAAATATTTCAGCCCTTGTGGTAAGGCCAGAACAAAGGGTTATCCCTGGAAGTTTGAATCAAGGTATGGTTAGTAGGGGGCGTGAGGACTAGATTTTTTGCTTGGAGAGCTGTGAATGGGTGGAATAGGTCGCCACAGTCAGTTGTGAGCACTTTGTCTGTTAATAGGCTCAAGGAGAGGCATGGTAGATTGTGTGTATAGTTTAGATCTCTCGTGATGAGTCTTCGGACTCCATGGAGGTGTCCGTATAATAATAATTTAATAATGAGGTAGAATAAATAAACAAATACTTTAGTCTTTATTTATTTATAAACAGAATAAATAAACAGAATAAAATAAAGACTAGGATTTTATTTATTTTACTTCGCTTGTGTGTGTGTGTGTGTGTGTGTGTGTGTGTGTGTGTGTGTGTGTGTGTGTGTGTGTGTGTGTGTGTGTGTGTGTGTGTTATTACAATTTTCATGTTGTATTCCTGATGATGTATCTTTGACTGAGACAAAATATTGAAATCGATGAAACTTGTTTAATTATTTCTCTTTTTGCTGTAATTTATTCTGTTCAAGTGCAACATGAATGTAAACTGGCATATGCCTGAATAATACTCATTGGTCTAATATATTGGATCAGCAAAGCTGTTTGGTTATCAGTTTTTTTTTTTTTTTTTTTTTTTTTGGGGGGGGGGGGGCATCCTGCTAAAGGAAAGTTACAGTGCTCTATAACATTCCCTGTTCAACGTTTGTCACACTGGATATCGCTGTTCAGCGTTTTGTCACAGATATTGTTGCTGGATTGCAAAGAAAGATGTGTGGCTGAATAGGATATTAGTAATAGTTTTCATGTAGGAGCTCTTCAAGAGGATTTGCATAAATGTGGATAAATAAATGGGAATGTCAGTCTAATGTGGGTAAGTTTAGGTATTTATCGAATTCTGGAAGAATCCACAAATAGTCATAAAATCTGTAGTATTTGATAAAAGACAACAGGATGATATAAAACATATAACTGAGATGCTTAACCTGTTGACGCATATCTACTGAAACATGTCAACAGGTTAAGCTGTGGGAGATTTTTCACATAGTACAACAAGAAGAAGGGACAAAAGGTCATGTCTAGAAGTTGCAGAAGAGAGTCGTAAGAAGTAGCTCCCTTGCATGAAGGGTATGGAATACACTGACTGAGAAAGAATGGTGAGAGTTTAAGGCAGATAGACTTTGCATTGTCTAACGTGAGTTTCTCCACAGTGATGCTTATAACTTCATGGAAGTTCTTGAATAATAATAATAAATCAAATTCTTTATATATACTACATGGGATGTACAGGATATTATGATACTACCACATGAAAAAGTTACATAATTACAAACTTCCTATAAACAGTTTTCCACCAAATGAATCTGTTATCTGTCAAGATTCAAATATTATCAGATCTTATATTTCTGTTTTCTAAGGTACTTTTTAATGTATCAATTTACCTAGATCTTGGTTATCTGAATCTTTTTTCCTGTCATCCTGACACAGAACACTTGTTTTGCTAACCTTTCCACTTCCATTCTGTTTAAGTGATTACACCACCTGACATTAGCTATGATAACACATTCCTAAATGTGTTATCATAGCTATTCCTGAATGCTAATAATGTTAATTTCTATCTAATATCCTCGTTTTACTATGATATTGTCATTGATGCCATTTGTTCACTCTCCAAATATTTCTCAGAACTCTCATATCTCTGAACCCGAGTCTTTGATTAAATGTTTTATTTCTAACTCAGCTTTGAGATCCAAAAGTTAAAATTGGCTTGAACATTGTATTGTATACAGCTTGTTTAGTATTTTGACTAATTTTTCTCTAATTCCATATAAATTTATTCAGTTGACTTCCTACCATACTAGTTTTAATTTGCCATCTTCACTAAAAATTAAGCCTAAATAGCTGAAATGTTTTACTTGTTCAGCAGGTTCTCCATTCAGAATACAGTTAATGTTTTCAATGTTTCTGCCTATTTTCATTGTCTTTGTCTTGTTATTGCTGATTTTCATACCAAATTTATTATAACAGTTGTTCAATTTAGTAAGGGAATCTTGCAGACTTGTACTGGATTTATTAGAACTGAGTTAAGAAAGAGCTAAGATTAACATCTTAAGTTTTGATATCAGATTTAATGCCACTTTCCTTCGTAATGTGATCCATATAGATGAATAACAGTGGAGATAATGCATACCCTTGTCTCACATCTGATTTAACATCAAACCATCTTCCTTGTACCTTCTTCAATTCTCACTGATGACTTACAACTCAAATATACACTATGCATTGAATGATATAATGTCCCATTTACACCATATAACTGTAGCATTTTGAATAGCTTTTCTCTTGGCACCTTTTCTAGATCTACGAAACTTAAATACAGATCATTGTTATATTCCCATGATTTCTCAACTGTTTCTCTTAAAGTAAAAAATCTGATCCAGAAAACATCTCTTTTGACCTGAGCCCAGTGCTTGTTCTTCTCAAAGCTTCCCTTCCACAGTTTTTCTTAGCCTTTCTCAAGTATACTTGCATAAGTCTTACCAGTAACACTCAATAAAGAAATTCCTCTGTAATCTTCATATTCAGTTTTATTTCCCTCTTTATGCATGGGTTCTATGAGCTGTGCTATTATCATATGGAATTTGACCCCCCCCTCTGACCAAGCCTTTTGAATTATGCAATGTAAGCACTGCGCTTTTACACCTCCATATTTGAGCATTTCTATCATCTACTCCAGCTGCCTTTTCACATTTTTGGTTTCTAATGGCTGTTTCTACCTCAATTCACTGATATGCATTCCTGGTGAGTGTTTTCTATCACCACGATGTCACTGTTTATTCCGTTTAGCAACCTTTCAAAGTACCTAGTGTAGTCTAGTTGTATGTACTGTTACAACTTGAACAGTGCATAAACCTTTAATCTATGAGTACATTATTTACCATTTTCAGCACATATAAACCACTTGTATAAATGCTTATAGTAGCACTCAATGTTTGAAATGTCCCCGTTTTGCCTTCATGCAAGTCTAAAGTCTGTGAGGCTACATATCGATGGCAGCACACAACATCCAGAGTTGCCACTGCTCGCTCCAAATCTACCTTCAGGCTGGCAATGCTGGGGTGTCTTTCCTTGCAGGCTACTCTCAAGCTCCTACCACAATTTGAAGTTCAACAGATTCAGATCTCGACTTCCAGGTAGTCAATCAGATGGTGATATGTAGTCAGGCACATTTCCCTCCAACCACTGTTGTGTGGTCCTCACCTTGTGTACAGGGGGTTGAGTCCTGTTAGAAGGCCCATTGCCTACTGTGAAACAAGGTATTGTTTTGAGGCTGTACCACAGGTTCCAGCACAGTGTCTTGATGCACTTTGGTTTTGACCCCTTTCTCACTGAAATTCAATTTGGATATCCCTGATATGTCACCCCCCACCAAACCGTTACTGACATGGGGTGATAACCTCTCTGAATCCTGGGTGCTGTGCAACCATCTGGGGCATATACCCAGTTGTTTTGGTGGTTAATCGGCTCTTCAGTGGTGAAAATCTTCTCATCTATGAAGGGGATATCTCTGTGTCTGTTGATTACGTACTGCCGGAGAAATGCCTTTCATTTTATCACCCTCTGCCGCATAAGTTATGGTGTTAAGAAGTGTCCAGTAGAACAATGATAGGCTCTAATCCCCTGGTCATCAGTTAAACTTTACATTATTCTCTGTGTTCATCTCTTGTGACATCACTTTCTGCGTTCTCACAGGATTATGGTGGAGGTATGCCTTAACAGCCTTCATAAGCCGTTGCATTCTATTGCAGTGTGGTTGACCTGTTCTTTGCTGGTCCGATGTCTTTTGTATCATTATAATGGTTAATAGTCTGGTGCACAATCATCCTACTGATCCCAAGTGTTTTTAGCGTGTTGAAAATAACAGGTGGTAGCATTCCAACCTTGTGAAGTGTTATTACAGCTATGTGGTCATAATCTCCCAACCACATGTTAACCCAGCTAGACCTCTCTCTCTACTGATGAACACACAAATGTTGACTGTACGCAGTACCACTAACAGAACCGAGCTCATGCAATTCTGTGGGCATTGCAGTGGTGTGTGGAAGTTGGAACAGTATTTATGGCAAGACTGTAATTACTCCTGACATTTAGAATATCTTTATCTTCAGTTTTTATATCAACTTTATCATCTCTGATTCCTTTTATAGTACTGTTTCCTCTGTTTCTAAGCTTTTTTTTTTCAGTAGCTTCCAGAATATTTTGCCACCTTCCTGATATTTATTTCGTAGGTTCTTACTAATGTCTCTCCATGACTTCTGTTTAGCTGCTTTTACATGGTGCCTTTCTTTCTTACATTTAACTATGTATTCTCTAAGTTAAAAACTGACTTACTTGCAAGGTACTGTGAATATGCTTTCTCCTTTTTCTTCATTGCTACTTTACTCCCCGAGTCCACAACAGAGTGTTTATTTTTCTGTCCTAACAGACAAATACTCACTTCACTACATGCCTCTCTTGCTGAATCAGTCAATGTTTCTTCTGGGTTTGCCACAATCTCCAAAGTTTGGTTCTTGCTTTCAGATTATTTTCTTGAATAATGTTTGTATATTTTAGGCTACAATCCACTTCTGAAACATGTTCAACTTTGAGTTGTTTTAAAACTTTGTTACATACTCATCTTTTCAATATGAAATTCAATTTTATTCTGCTCAAAACCAAATGGGGAACATTTCCAATTTCAATCCTCTGTATACTTTTGTTTTTCATACCAATGGGTGCTGGAAAAAAAATCACTATCAGTTATATCACAGTCAGTGAGACTTTGCTTATTTCTTGCATCTTTTCTCCATATGAATTTTTCATTCTTCTCTCCATATGCACATTTTTGTTGAAATGTGATCTTAGTAATAACCAGTCCATGTCCTGAGCAGAAATCCAGCAGGTACTTACCATTATTATTAGCTTTGTTGTTTTCTCCAAATTTTATATTTGTATATGTAAAAATTTCCATTTTTAAACATTTCTATATGTATGATAATTATTTCCTACTCTGATGTTTAGATCTCCAAGTAACAACTTTTTCTTTTCCACTATTTCTGCTGTCCTCTTTAGTGCCTCGAAAAATTCCTCCACTTTTCTTAGTAGAACTTTCTGCAGGATCATAGGCACAAATAAGTCTTATTGTTGAGTTTCTCCATTCTGATATTTTCCCACATCACGCTACTTGATATTGTCTACCATCCTCATATTTAGTGTTGAATACTATAGCTACTCTGTATTTTCTCCTGATCATCATTGTTGAATTTGTATTTGTTACTTAGGCAAAAACAGATGAGCTCTTTCTTCTTTGCTTCAAATGAGTGGAAAGGCTTATGTGTTGGCACTGCATATTAGTTAATTTTAATGGTATTGATTACAACACAGAATGATAAGAAAATAATTAATATTTATTAACTTATCAGTTGATATTTTGCTGGTATTATAGCCAGCATCTTCACAGCACAAGAACAGTTTGTCACAGTACACAAAACAACTTTGGTATAAAAGCAGGACTAGTTTAAAAAAATTCTAACAGACAACACAAGGAACTCAAGTCCTAATCATTATCTATGTTAGAAAATTAAATTTATCATAAATTTGGGAGAGAGTCATTTTAACATCTAATTAATATTTGTTTTTTCTCTCTCTCTTTTTCCAACATAGATGGCACCAGTTAGGACTTCAGTTCCTTGTGTTGTCTGTTACAAATTTTTAAACTAGTACCACTGTTATACCCAATTGTTGTTTCATGTACTGTGACAAACTGTTCTTGTGTTCTGAAGATGCTGGATATGATATCAGTGAAATATCACCCAATAAGTTAATAAGTATTAATTATTTTCTTATCATTCTATGTTATAATCAATACCTTTAAAATAATTAACACTTTTTTTGTTTCAGTAACACCTTGTTATGTTGATATTTTACTTATCCAATTCTGTTCCATATCTTTTCCATCTTATCCCTGATATGTCACCTCACCAAACCATTACTGACACAGGGCGATAACTGAATCCTGGGTGCTGTGCAACCATCCAGAGCATATACCCAATTGTTTTGGTAGTTAATCGACTCTTCAGTGGCGAATATCTTCTCATTTATGAATTCAGTCAGAGTTCAAGATTGATGGTACCAATCTTGAACTCTGCTGATGCTGAGTTGGGATATGTTCTGTGATTTATTCTAGTAGCTGACTTTTTGCTGTTTGTCCTGGTTCCCTGATGAAAACAATGGTGCCCTTGTTTAACTGGATGACCCCCCCCCCCCAGCCAGCATGAAATTCTCTCATGTTTTACCATCATTTTGTATTTGGTTAAGCCAATTAAGAAAAAAATTTGATCAGCTAAATCCCAAATTTTTATCCCATCCTCATTCATTCAGTATCCAGTAGATATATAGCAGGATACAAGACAAGAAGGCAAGGATTGGACATTACATGGAAGTCTTCTTTCAGTTATCCAGCTTGGACTGTTAAGTACCCTCTCTGTTAGGTGGCACTTATAAGAGAACATTTTCTGAGGTGACCTTTTTACACAAATGTTTTTCTTAAAACATACAAAAATCACAAAAATAGACTTTCAGATAAATGTGAATGTTGGTCGATCCTTGTAATGACGTATATATCCTAGATTAAATAAAAAAAATTAGCAGAAAATGTTCCGTGGTAACTATTGTAGTCTTTATTTCTTAAGGAATCAAACCTTGGAGATTCATTGGCAAACTCTGAAGAAAACATTGATTGATTCTGCCAGAGAGGCATGTGGCGAGGTTGTTTGTAAGGATAAAAAAATCAGAACTCCTTGGTGGACACAGGAGGTTAAAGAGGCAGTGAAGGAAAAGAAGAAAGTATACCAAAAGTGCCTGTCAAATAAGTCAGCTTGTGCTCTTAGAGAATATAGAGACAAATGCAAGAATGCTAAACACTGTGTAAAACAAGCTAAACAAAAGTCATGGGAGGACTTTGGCAAGAATATAGAAAATAAATATCAAGAAGGTGGCAAAATATTCTGGAGGTTGTTGAAGAAGCTTAAGAATGGAGGAAAGAGTGCGATAAAAGGAATTAGAGATGATAAAGGTGACATGAAAACGGGAGAAAAAGATATCCTTGAAGTATGGAGTAATTACTTTGAAAAACTGCTAAATGAAACAAGCAGTGATGACAGCACAGTGGTAAAAAACACTGACCAGGCATGCAGTCAGGAATACATATCCATACTTGAAGTAGAAAAAGCCATCAAAGGCTTGAAATGTGGAAAGGCAGCAAGAGTAGATGATATTCGACCAGAAATGCTGAAGTATGGTGGTATAAGAGTCTTACAGTGGCTGCACTGCATAGTTCAGAAAGCCTGGACAGAGGGACGAATTCCCAATGATTGGAGTAGAGTTCTCATAGTACCCATATATAAAAAGGGAAATAAAACTGCATGTGAGAATTACAGAGGTATTTCCCTACTGAGTGTTCCTGGCAAGATCTATGCAAGTATACTTGAGAAACGGTTGAGAAGAATTGTGGAAGAAAAGCTTGGTGAAGAACAAGCTGGATTCAGGCCAAATAGAGGCTGTCAGGATCAGATCTTCACTTTACGACAAATAGTCGAGAAAGCATGGGAATATAACAAAGATCTGTATTTAAGTTTTGTCGATCTAGAAAAGGCATATGACAAGGTGCCAAGAGAGAAGCTATTCAATACGCTGCAGTTATATGGTGTCAATGGGGCATTATATCAAGCAATACTTAGGCTTTATTTGAGTTGTAAGTCAGCAGTTAGAATTGAAGGAAGTACAGGAAGATGATTTAATGTTAAATCTGGTGTGAGACAAGGATGTACATTATCTCCTCTGTTATTCATTATCTATATGGATCGCATTATGAAGGAAAGTGGTATTAAACATGATATCGAAATTGGAGATGTTAATGTCAGCTCTTTGCTTTATGCAGATGATGTTATACTTCTAAATAAATCTGCTACAAGTCTGCAAGATTCTCTGACTAAATTGAATAGCTCTTGTAATAGATATGGTATGAAGGTCAGCAATAAAAAGACAAAGACAATGAAAATAGGCAGAATCATTGAAAATGTCAACTGTGTTGTGAATGGAGAACCTGTGGAAGAAGTGAAACATTTCAGCTACTTAGGCACGATTTTTACTGAAGATGGTAAATTAAATATAGAAATAGACAACAGAATCGGCAAAGCTGGTATGATAGGAAGTCAATTGAATAAATTCATATGGAATAAGAGAGAAATTAGTCGCAACACTAAATTAGCTGTATACAAGACAGTGTTCAAACCAGTTTTAACTTATGGATCTGAGAGCTGGGTCAGAAGTAAAACACTTGACCAAAGACTAGAGACTTCAGATATGAGAGTCCTGAGAAAGATTATAGGCGTGAACAGATGGCATCAATGGCAGTATCATATTAAAAACGAGGATATTAGGAAAGAACTTGACATTGTCAGCATCCAGGAATGCGTTAGCAGAGCTAATCTCAGGTGGTATGGTCACTTAAACAGAATGGGCGAGGAAAGATTAGCAAAACAAGTGTTCTCTGCCAGGTTGGCAGGAAAACGACTGAGAGGAAAACCAAGATATAGGTGGATTGATACGGTACAAAGTGCTTTAGACGATAGAAATATAAGAGCTGATAATATTGGAGTGTTGACAAGTAATAGACTGATTTGGAGGAAAATTGTAGATAGGAAATTAATAATGATGTAATTTTTTTCATGTAATACTATCATATCCTGTACACCCTTTGAGGGTACATGGCAGGAATTTGATGATGATGATTTCTTAAAAGTCAACAGACTGTAAGGTAAGGCTGTATTTTTTTTTGTGTGTGTTTTTTTACAATCATTGTATATTTAAATACAAGCACTTTAAATAAACCTTTGCACTTAATATAATTATTCAACTATATCTATTTTACTCATTCACTTAAAATCTAAAAAAGAATAAGCATGACCATAGCAGTTTGTTTCAATAGATGAATATGATACATTTATAGATAGACCTACTTTCACAGGTAAATTTATGGAGCAGTTCATACATGAAAGAAATTATTATTGTTGTATAGGTGCTTGCATGGAGTCTGAAGACTTGCCATGGGAGATCCAAACTATCCACATAATCTATCATGCCTCTCCTTGAATCCATTAACAGACAAAGCACTCACAACTGAATCTGGTGACCCATTCCACTCATTCACAGCTCTTAAAGCAAAAAAAATCTAGTTCTCACATCCCCTACAACCACACCTGGATTCAAACTTCCAGGGATGACCCTTTGTTCTGGCCCCACCACCAAGTGCTAAAACATTTCCCTGCATCAATCCTATAAACTTTAAGCAACTTAAATGTTTCATCATATCCCCTCATTTACTCCTGTCAACCAACTTCAGCAATCCACACACCCACAACCTATCTTCAGATTGAAGGTCATTTTCACACAAACTCACCTGTTTCTGCCCTAATTACTTAAGTTGTCCTGAATTTGCACTTTAGCATGCTTAGCAAATAAAGCTTTGAAAGGCAAGAAGTATTCTATGAGGAAGGATGTAAAGGAGTTGTTAGAAGAGGAAAAACTGAAGAGTGAGAAGGTGAAGATTGTAAGTCTCTTACCATGCTATGATAGAGATGATTTATAGATCTGTGGTCACAGATCCACAAATCATCATCATGTGGAGAGAATGAAGGAAGATGATTAGAAGCTAGTTTGGTTTGTTTAGAGTTGGACAGTGTATGAGTGTTGACCAGTGACTGCTCTAGTTCTTACATGGTTAGAAGAAAGTGGAGAAATGGTAGTGGCCACAATGAAAGTATCTATAGAAAAGGCACAGTGCAGAAACAGTGTGGCAGAGTGACTGAAGGCAGTCTTTGAGGGAAGGGTTACCTATCAAGTGGATTGCCTGCTTCTGTGTATCAAGAATTTTTAGGGAGTTTTTGGGTACACCACTGCAAATGTGGGAACAATATTCCGAGGTTGGTTTGATATGAGACTTGAATAGAGTTGAGCAGAATAGAAATAATCCTTTCTTTTAGACTTACATGGTGATCAGAATACATTTTGGAAAATTATGGAGACAACTTCCATGTTTGAGTAAAACTTTAATATAAACCAAAATCAACACTCAATGTTTCGACCTTCATATCAAGGTCATCTTCTGGAGCATATACACTATATACAGAGCTGCACTACAATCTACATGGTTTGCTAAAGTTACTGACCAACCTTTACAACAATTATTGGCTTGACCTCTGGTGAAAAAAAAAAAAAAAACCTTGACTACATCAACGCTAGAATCCTATTATTATTATCTATTGGTTACAAAATTACATTGGGCTGGAGAGCAACATGTTTATATTAAAAACATGATTATACATATAAATTTCAACCAATTGGTATGGAATAGTTTCCAATACTAGCTGAAGGTTGCTTAAAGTCCTAAAGTATGCTAGATACTAAGTATTATGTAGGCTGAATATGTGCCATCCAGATTCTTGGAATTTTCATGCCGCCATTATTGTTGATATTAGGGTGGTTAATCAGAATTTCACAGGCTTCTTTAAATTTTCTTTCATACCAAGTTTTTGTATGGTGTAGAGAGTATGTATGTTTGTATGGTGTAAAAACCTGATATGAAAGAAAATTTAAAGAAGCCTGCAAAATTCTGATTAACCACCCTAATATCAACAATAATGGTGGCATGAAAATTCCAAGAATCTGGATGGCACATATTCAGCCTACATAATACTTAGTATCTAGCATACTTTAGGACGTGAACATGTTCATTGCCGATCACGCGTTATCGTGTTGACGTGGCTAACTAAATAAAAAAATAAAAAAAATTTGGCCACCACACGAAATTCCAATTTTCAGCTTGGCAATGAAAGTGTTAAGCAACCTTCAGCTAGTATTGGAAACTATTCCATACCAATTGGTTGAAATTTATATGTATAATCATGTTTTTAATATATATATATATATATGTGTGTGTGTGTGTGTAATTAATTTTTTAACTTGGGGATACTGTATATTAGGATTACCAAGTAATTTTATAAGCTTGGTTATTTAACTCCTAATCCCAAGTATGCAAACAATTAAGTTTGCGCCTGAAGCATAGTTCAAGTCTAAAGATGGTACAACACCAGGGCAACTCATTGTAAAGGTGGGTAAAGCTCTGATCACTATTCTTAGTATTTTCCCATAATGTAAAGAACATCTCACTATTGTATTGCAGTATACCTCTTTTAGTGAGATGTACTTTACATTGTGGGAAAATACTAAGAATAGTGATCAGAACTTTACCCACCTTTACAATGAGTTGCCCTGGTGTTATACCATCTTTAGACTTGTACTATGTTTCAGGTGCAGACTTAATTGTTTGCATACTTGGGATTAGGAGTTAAATAACCAAGCTTATAAAATTACTTGGTAACCCTAATATATATATAAACATGTTGCTCTCCAGCCCAGTGTAATTTTGTAACCAATAGATAATAATAATAGGACTCCAGCGTTGATATAGTCATCAAGGTTTTTTTTTTTTTTTTTTTCACCAGAGGTCAGGCCAATAATTGTTGTAACAGTTGGTCAGTATCTTTAGCAAACCATTTGTAGTGCAGCTTGTTTCTTTGTATATAGTGTAGTATATGCTCCAGAAGATGACCTTGATATGAAGGTCGAAACATTGAGTGTTGATTTTGGTTAATATTAAACTAAAGTTTTACTCAAACACAATAGTTATCGCCATAATTTTCCAAAATGAATAGAAATAATGTTTTGAATGGAAAAGAACACCTAGCTCTTTAGAGGCTAAGGAGGCTGTTTATGTAATATGTTTGTGCCAGGATAAACTGGATGTGACAGTTAGTCCAAGAAGAGAAAGCTGATCTCGAAAGAAAATTGGCATATTATCACTAGTAAGTGGTAGTGAAGTAGGATCTTTCTTGCAGGTAATAAATCAGACCTGAGTTTTTATGGCATTGAAATTTGCTAAGTTGTCTTCACTCCATTTCATTATGTTGAGGAGATCAGTGTTTAAGTCATTTGTTATGGAAGATCTTGAGGCTTGTATCATTTGAGTATAAGTCGGAGAAGATTATTGTTACAAGTGAGAGGGTATAACCCTGAGGTACTCCAGTACTGATAGAGAAATCTGTTGGGAGGATGAAATTCACCATGACATGCAGTGAATAACCAGTGAGGAAGCTGTCAATTTAATCAGAGTGCAGGAGGCCATAAGATGGTAGCTTGTTCATGAGATCTCAATACTAGACACAACTGAAGGCCTTTGAAATATCAAGAGAGATAAACATGGATTTCTCCAAATCTTTTGATGACCTGTGTCCAAAGGTGGGTAAGATTAGCAAGGAGGACAGCTGTAAAACGAGAATGGCAGAATCTACATTTGTGAGTGCTGATTAATTGATGAGTATCCAGGTAGTAAAGAAGCTTGTTGTTGATAACATCACTTTTGAAAGTACTGAGGTGAAAGTAATGGGATGATAGTTAGATGCCTGACTTTTGTCTCCCTTTTTAGGTTCAGGTTAGGTGAAGGCTCGCTTCCAGGCTGTTAGGTAGATGCCAGTAGAATATGATAGCCTATATAGACGATAGGGCACAAGTTTTGAGCACAACTTTAGTAATACCATCTGTCCCAGAAGCCTTATTAGTACTGAGATTAATCACAAGTCTTCCTTATGTCCTTTTTGGCAAAAGTTCAGAGGAGGCATGCATTGGGCATCTTGTGGTAATGCAGGAAGCGATTTGCCTTAGTCAACCAGGCAGGAGTTGGAGGGAAAATTTGATGCCATGAGGTGTGAAGTTACCATGATGCCATCTGGATGCAAAAGAGGTGAAAACAGGAAAGGGCAGAGGCTACACCCAATGGTCTTAGCAAGGGACCAGAAGGCTTTATTGCTAGTTGAACAGGAGGAAAGTTTACTGGATTTCATTCTTATAGTTTGCTTTGCAATCATTGATAACTTTTTGTATACTTGTTTCGGGCTGTTGTGTAAGCTGAATGAAAAGCTAGAGTTTTTGAGGAGGGGGGGTTGCAGTGGAATGAGGAATGAAAGCTCTCGTTCTGCTGAGGATTATTTCAGTTATTAGTTCAGTGCAGATGTGCAAATCTGTTGGGAGGATGAAATTCACCATGACATGCAGTGAATAAGGAGAGTGAAAACAATAATCTGACCATGGAAAAGAGGCATAAAAATTCCAGAGGTCATCCTGGTTGGCACAGTTGTAGCCCCATGTTTTTAGTATAGTAGTTTTGATTTTTTTAATTTGAATGCTATTTGTAAACCACCTATAAAATTAAACATATTGAACTCCTCCAAGGATCCCTCCCTCTCTTAGCCCACTATGGGGTGTACCAAATCCATTGCACCTGTAACTTATCTTATATTGGTGAAATTGGATGCACAATTCCAGTCCATAAAAAAGAACACACAATAATAATTTTGGTAAAGTCTCTTGGATCATGCTCTTGACATCCTATACCAAACTGATTAGAAAGGTACTTATTCTTACATCCCACAAAAACCTGGTATGAATGCAAACTTAAGGAAGCCTATGAAATTTTGATGAACCATCCTAATCTAAACATCAATGGTGGCATAAAAATTCCAAGAATTGGGATTGCACACATTCAGCTCACATAACTTTTCAAATTTTCCAGAAAATTCTTACTTTAGGACTCTAAGCAATAATTTCAGCTCCCATCTATACTGTTTATGTTCTAATTTATCTGTGAGTAATTATGTGAAAGCACATTGCTCTCTAGCTTAATATATCTCTTAATGATTTGTAACTAAACAGATAACATGACTCTAGCTTTGTAGTAAGTGTTTTTTTTTTTTAAATCAGAGGTCAGGCTAATAGTGTTAACAGTTGACCAAATTAATATGACTTTAGCATACTATGTAAATTATAATGTAGCTTGTTTCTTTGTATATACGTGTATACTCCAGATGATTACCTTGATATGAAGGTCGAAGCATTGGGTGATTATTTTCGTTTATATTAAACTGAATTACTGGAACACAGTAGTTGTTTCCATAATTTTCAAAAATGAATAATTCTCTTATAGTTATTGTTCTCATCTTTATAAATTGGAATAGCTAGTGTTTGTTTCCAAGAGTTAGGAGTTTTTCATTAAATTATTCACCTGTATTTTTGTACAGTTCCATATTTGTATTATCTTCTTCTAGCGTTTTCCTATTTTTCATCTTATTTGTTGTATTTTTTTTATTTCTGACATTGTAATATTTTCATTAAGTATAAAACAAACAATTAAGTCATTGTTTGTTTTATAAAATTTTACTTTATTATCATCAGGTGAGAGATTTTGAAAATAGGTTATTCATTTTTCTAAAAATATTGTTTGTATTTTTGCCTTTTCTTTTATTTCTTTGTTAAGGTATTTTATAGGTTTTTGGTTGTGGCTTAGATATATTCTTTTCTAGTTCTGTTACAAAATTGTTCCATCTTTCTCTGTTTTTTTCCCTTGCTTCTCTTTTTGCATTTCTTTTGTGATTCAATACAGCTACTGAGCAATAATTACCTGAGGTAGCATGTAATGGGGGGGGGGGGCACAGGGTTCTGTTGTGCTGGATCTGGTGCCATGAACTTAACAGTAATGAATCTAGCTACGTTTTTGCTTGAGAAATTACCAAACATGCAGAATTTTCTGTTAAGAAAGGGATATGTGGAATTACAAAGCAGGCATTTATGACAAGCTTGAGGCATTAGCTTTCTTATGCAGTGCCATTGCATAAGTATTTGGAGGGGGAAGAGATGTTGGTGGTGCATGGGGGGGGAGCATATAAATATATTAAGAAATAACTAACTGAAGGAACTCCATGATATATATTGAAAAACTATTATAATTCTGTATTGATCATGATATCTTGCTCAGTAACGTTGAAATTTTGTTTTCCATAAGCTGACATTGTACAGAACAGCATATCAATGTTGACATGCTGAATTGTTTCATAAAAATATCATTTATTGTGCAAGGGTGATAAACTTTATAAACCAGATGTTCACATTCTTAGAAAAAATATTTTTATGATAATATAGGCTCAGTATGCTTTCCATTCTGTTGGATGTCATCTTGAACATAACACCAAGATTTGTAATGATCTTGCAACATGTCCTTAACAATCTGACAATGCAACTCACATTGCTATGAGATGAGCAGGTTTCTTCAGGAACAAATTCTTTTCCATGAATAATTGTTAGAAGAAGAAAAAAAAAAGTCACATTGAGGTTTCAGCTAAGACTAAAAGGTGGCCAAGATGTCTGAAAATATGACAAATCAGGATTATAGGATGTATTGATATGAGGACCAAAGGTAGCAGTCAGAAATTCAACATGACATTTGCTGTGTGTGTGTGTGTGTGTAATGTGGTGCCATCTTGCATAAACCACTGGATATACAGAGACAGCTGAGTTGCCATAAGTTGCAGCAGGAAGTCACACTGCAGATCAAGATACCTGTTGGAGTTAGATTTCATCAGAGAAAGTGATTTGATTAAATCATGACTTAGCATTATTAATCACACAGGTGCTTTCTTTTCATGTCTATGTTTTCATGAAATTGGCAGGGATGTTCTGATTCTCAAAAATCATACATTCTGTTTGTTCACTCACTTATTATTATTATTACCCCAAGACCTCATGGAGTCAAAGACTCATCTGTGAACAAACGGAATGAAAATAAGCCTTGTCTGAAAAGTGGGGATTGTTAATGTAATATCGCATGTCTTTGCTCTACCCATGTAATGAACTGAAGTTGTCTTTGTTTATCATAAATTTTTAGTGTTACAAGTTCCAATAACACTAAAAATTTGTACATAATCATTTTCAAATTCAGTTTAACATTCATTGAAGTAAATCTTTAGATATACCAACCTAAAGATCTCCTTTTTTGTTGATTTTCCTGGGCTATGTTATGTTGCCACTCAGAACGCATTATCATTTTCTGAAGAACAAACTTTTTTTGTCCAGCATCATTGTTGCTCCTTTCACTGCTTTGCTGTTCAAACTAGCACAACAAATGATATATAGTGTTTTTTGTGAGCACCCAAATCTCCCAAATAAAGCCCAAAGTTCTCTCTGCCTAACAGTTATACTCCTTCTGTTCAGGGTGAATGCTGGTCTTGAAATTCACACTTGCTCTTGTTATCATTCAGGGAGTGAGAGGTATGATTGAAGTCTGATTAGCGGAATAATGAATTACTGACCATTTAAAACTATATACAGGTAACCCTCGTATAACGCGGTTTCGATATAAGACGGTCTATAAACTGTAGTAACCCTTTCTCTTTTCATATATTTTTCAATGCGCAACTTAAAAATCAAATTTTATCTTCGTTAAATTTGTGTCTGCCTGTATTGCTCATGTAGTTATAAGTAGCGAATTTATATTAGGGGAAATACCCCTTAGCACGCATGTACGTCAATAGTTTATTGACGTACTTGCTATTTATTGTTGAAAATTGCCTTTGTTTTCTGCCAGGAAAGTGTGTTAATCTCAAGCTGAGCACTTTATTTTTTGGTGAGTTACGTACAATATGTAATAAAAATATTTTATAGTAATGGCCATTTAGAGGGCTTTTGCGATATGGTTGAAAACGAAATTAGCGAATTAATTGATAGAGAAATAGATTTAAATGAGGAGGAACTGGTACAATTAATAGATGGCGTCAAACCAAATGGCGAGGAAAGTTCTGCCGAAGATTCTGATTCTGATGAATCCATTAAAGAATTCAGTTTAAAGAAATTAGCAGAAGGATTGGACTTGGCAAGAAAGTTATTTTATGGATAATGATCTCCCAATGGAGTGCTCCGGAAAATTCATGAGACAATTGGATATTTGTTTAGCTCCATATTATGAACTTAATAAAAAAAATTGCAGCATAGTGGTAAGCAAGATCTTATTACTGACTTCTTGATAACTAAACCAACCGAAGTATACAATGAGAATTATACAAATGATGTCCAAGAGATTTCAAGTGATGACGACGTCCGGCCACTCGTAAATAAAGAACATCTATGAAATGTTAGTTTTGAAGAGAGTGATTACAATTAAAATATACACTTTATTTTATTTTGCCTAAAACATTTATGTATTATGTGCAATGAAGTTTACGTACAATTTATAATTTTTTATAATTTTATACTATGTATTTGTTTTCTTAACTTACATGAATTACCTGAATTAAATAAAAATATTTTTTGTTGTATATGTCATTGTTTATATAATCTTAAAAACAACGATTTTGGAACCTAACCCTACTTTTTCTATGTGATCTGAGCCTTGCATAACATGATTTATATAACGTGGCATTTTTGTGGAACCTAACATCCACGCTATATGAGGGTTACCTGTATTTAGAAATTTATGTACGTTTAATTATACAAATACAACATTTATTTTATAAAATGATATTCTATCTTTTTCAATTTAGCTACTTGAATACAAATTCTACCCTACGGTTCTTCTTTATGAACTGGTCAATAACATCGTCATAAAAAGTTGGTAGTAACTTAATTTTCCCAAGCAATATGCACACTTGTAAAGGCTGGCTGAAGCTCACTGGCTAGAGCTACTTTGACTGCGTATGGCCTTGTGTTTAAGACGACGTGAAGGGAGCAGAAATGGTTATGTGCACGCATGAAATCATAGTGCTGCAGTGAGGACCTGGAAGCGCCTACAACCGAGCAAGCCAAGATAGCTTTGACTAGACGAGCAGGCATCAGCCTTCGATACACAATGCAAAGCCGTGTATCGTGGCAAAAATTATTGCCGCACAAGCTTAACATGTCTTCTGTCTACAAAAATAAAAGCCTAAATGGAATATTTATAAAAGCATGGAGAATTCGCCACTGCTTCTGTTCAACTGTCAGATGCTTGTTTTCAACCATTATTTTTCTCATTGGAAAAGTGAACGTGTAAATAAGCTATAATTTGCTGCTGCTCTTTAGGGAAACTTCCAAATGCTGCATACTCTCACCAAGTTTCAGTAGCATTCATTAAACTGTTTCATTTTAATCAGTGATACAGATGTATCAACATTTAGTGTACTACCACATATAACATAGTGACCTCTGGGAATCTCTTTGGAATTACAGTGAATGCCAGTCCTTTATATCCCCCCCTCCCCCCAGAAAAAACACTTATTTCCCTTTATTTATTTTTTTTTGTTATTTAAAAATCACCAGATTTCTACCACTCAATCTGTTTCTTGTGTAAATGGTATTTGGGTCTTGATGACATTTTAACTATCCCAACTTTTCTTAGATCTTCATCTACTACAAATCTCGAGTCAGTGCTAGTCATGTTTGTGATAACCTCATAACCAAATAACCTCATATGGTTATTTGGTTATTGTAATAGTGAAATGCATTGAGGAATATGACAATTAGAATTTGGTCAAGGTGATTTCTGTATTCCAAGCTCATGGCATCAAAAGCAAAATATATTTTCAACACAGTGTAAAAAAAGATTTTCTTTCATAAAATATCATTAACAGATAGTGATTTCAAATGTGAAAACGTTTATCTGATTTTTGTACTGCATTTAAATAGCAGCAGAGCAGCATCACTCATTTATAAACATCGAAACATTAAAGCTGATATCAGTGCTTCAACATATAAACTGATAAACTCATTTTTCAGAAACAACACTTTTGACAGTGAAACACTCGGATAACATTTGATAACTTGTTTAATAACACAAGTTGTGTCTTTAAGTGACATTTCAATATGACATAACCATTCATTCCATGAAATAATTGCATTTCCAGATTAACCCCAAACCATTTTGATGAAAAAAGATTTTCAGAATTGTTCTTTATTTTCTCTAAAAAAAAAAAAAGGAAAAAAAAAGACACCGTAGTTGCAATTTATGCTACAATATTAAATTTATAAAGGCATTTTTTTTTGTTTATTTATAGGCAGTGTGCTAAAGAATGGGAAGATGATCCTCCACCCTTTCATGTCATTGCCAACTTACCTTTTAATGTATCGACTCCACTTATTTTAAGGTGGTTAAAGGATTGTTCCCAACATACAGGACTGTTTTCTGGTGGAAGAACCCAATTAACTTTAACTTTTCAGAAAGAAGTAGCTCAGCGAATAGTAGCACCAGAATCATCCCAACAGCGCTGCCGACTGTCCATCATGTGTCAACACTTATGTATAGTAGAACATAAATTTAACATTCTAGGTAAGTGTGTATGTCAGTGGTGAAGATATTTTTAGAGATTATTATTGTTGTTGTACAGGCACCTCCATGGAGTCCTAAGACTCATTGTGAGAGACCCAAACTATTAACACAATCTTGAAACCAACAACAAAGCACTTGCAGTTGATTCAGGCAACCCATTCCATTCATTCACCATTCTCCAAGTGAAAAATCTAGTCCTCATGCCCTTGCTAACCACACTCTAATCCAAATTCCAGGGATGTCCTCTTGTTCTACCCCTCTCTAGCCAAGTACTGAAACATTTCCTCTGCATCAGTCCTATAAAATCCTTTTAAGTAAGTGTTTCTAGGGATCACTTAAAGGTTAAAGCCAAATAACTGGGAGGAGACCTCCACATCGCCTTTCAGGAATATGGAGAACTGACTAGAGCTTCTGACCTAATGGCCAATCCTCACCTTCACGTGGAATGCCCCGTTAGTAGTTATCTACTGGGTATACTGAACAAACAAGGATGGACTGGCAATTTGGGACTTAGCCAACCAAGTTGTACTGTTTATTGGCTTAAACCACAAATGCATATGATGGTACAACATGAAATCTCATGCCGGCTGGGGCGTTTCCTGGTTAAACAAGGCCCTGCTATTCTCGTCAGGGAACCAGGGCAAACAGCGAAAAGTCAGCTACTGGAACAAGCTCCAACTCAACATCTAGAAGAAGAAGAATAAACCCAACATCAGAAGAACTGAAGATAGGAACCATCGATATAAGGATATTAATGGAATGGAAATCGCATTTGCAGAAGAATTGGAAAAGTGTCACATGGACATAATTGGCATTACTGAGATAAAGAAGAAAAACAGGTGAAATATTACTAAATAATAAGTATAGGATGCTATTTTCAGGCAATAATGATCAAGGAAAGGAAGGAGTAGAGATAGCATTCAACACCAAACATGAAGATAAACTTCTTGATTGGAAAGCAGTTTCAAGTAGAGTTATTATGTGAGGAAATGGACAATGAAACTTATTTATGCCTATTGTCCCACAGAAAGTTCTTCTAAGGGAGGAGTGAAGGAGTTGTTTGAGTCATTAGAACAGGCAGAGCCGACATAAAGAAAATAGAAAAAGTGGTCCTTGTTGGACACCTGAACAGCAGAGTAAGAAATGAATTTCACCAGAAATATAGGAACATTTTGGGGAAATTTTGGAGAACAGGCAAAGCTAATAATAATGATCGGTATTTACTGGACTTTAGCCTCCATAGCTCAGTCGGTATAGACGAAGCCCTTTGGTCAGAAAGACCTGGGTTCAATTCCCATCAGTGACGTGAGGAACCTTTATCTGGTCTCTTTCAATGAAAGGTGAGTTAGCCGGTCTCATATGGAGATAGGGAGTTTTTTCACCCGGAAACTCAGGTTTTTCGTCCCCCAGAACAGGCAAATTGGCCCTGCGAACACACACACACATCTACAGACATGGGACACACCGGGAGATATAGGGCTAACCATCTTATCCTCGAGTTACAGTTGTGGTTGCGAAGTCGAAGAATACTTGGAAAGGTTGTGGGTAATTAATGCCTGTTAGGACCACTGATAGGATAGGATTTACTGGACTTCTGCTCAGGACATGGACTAGTCAACACTAACACGTTCTTTCAACATAAAGATGTTCACATGGAGAGAAGAAATAAGAAAAGCCCATTGACTATGTCATCATTGATTAGTGATATCATAAAGCTGGTTCGAGATACAAGAGTGTACAGAGGATATGAAATTGGAAGTGACCATTATTAGTACTAAGCAGGATAAACATGGATATCACATTGGAAAAAAAAACAGTATGTAAGAAATTTTTAAAAAAAATTAAAGTTGAGCAGCTTTTGCAGGCAAATTGTAGACTTTGCAAACATTATTGAAGAAAATTTGCAGCAGTTGAAAACAAGAACAAAACCATGAAGTCTCAGTGGCGAACTCTAAAGAAGATATTGATTGATTCAGCTAGGTAGGTATGTGGTGAAGTTGTATGTAAGGATAGAAAAATAAAAACACTATGGTGGACCCAAGAAGTTAAAGAAGCAGCCCTGGAAAAGAAGTAAGCATACCAAAAGTTTCTAGCAAATAAGTGAACAGATGTCCTGAAAGAATACAGAGAAAAATGCAAGTAAGCTAAGCTATGTGTAAAATTAGCTAAACAGAAGTCATTGGAAGACTTTGGTAAGAGTATGGAAAATAAATATTAGGAAGGTGGCAAAATGTTTTGGAGGCTACTGATGAACCTTAGAAATGGAGGAGAGAGTACTGTAAAAGGAATCAAAGATGATAAAGGTGGTATGAAAACTGAAGATAAGTATACCCTAGATGTCTGGAGTAATTATTTAGAAAGACGGTTAAACAAACTAAGCAGTGACAGAACCATACTAGAAAATTTTCAGGAGGAATGCAAAAAGGCATGCATATCAGTACTTGAGGTAGAAAACACAGTCAAATCATAAAATTTTGAAAGACAGCTGGATTTGATCATATTCAACCAGAAATGCTTAAGTATGGTGGTATAAAAGTTTTGCAGTGGCTACACTGCATAATTCAGAGGGCCATTTCAGAAGGTCAAATTCCCAATGATTGGGGGTAGAGCTTTCACAGTACCCATCTATAAAAAAGGGAATAAAGCTGAATGTGAGAATTACAGATGAATTCCAGGAAAAATTTATGTGAAAAGAGGTTGAGAAAGATTGTGGAAGAGAAACTTAGAGAAGAACAAGCAGGGTTCAGGCCAAATAGAGATTATCAAGATCAGATTTTCATTTTAAGACAAATAGTTGAGAAATCGTAGGAATATGACAAGGATCTGTACTTAAGTTTTGTAGATCTGGAAAGGCATATAACAAGGTGTCCAGAGAAAAGCTTTTCAAATCACTACAATTATGTGGGGTGAATGAGACATTATACAGAGCAATCTTCTTCTTCAGCTGCTCCCATTTCTATATGGGGTCACTGTTTCTGATGAGTCTTCTCCACTGATTTCTATTGTAGATTGCATCTTTGTCCAAGTTTTTCTCCTTCAGATCTTCCTCTGCATTATCTTTCCAACTCTTCTTTGGTCTTCTTCCTCCTCCTCTTCTTCCTCCTTGTATTTCCATCAACATGATACTTTGTCCATCATATTTTTCATTTTGCCTCATTACATATCCATGCCAATCTTAATTGTGCTTCTTGTATTTTGTTTGTAATTGCAATCTTTTACAGTACCTCTGATGTGTTCATTCCTCACCTGGTTTTTCCTTGTTTCCCATCAAAGCATCCTCATTTCTGTAGTACTAATCTTGCTTTCATTGGACTTCTTCATAAGCAATGTCTCCAATCCATATAACATTGTAGATCTCACTACCGTTTTGTATATTTTTCCTTTCAATTTCACTGGAACTTTTCTATCACACAAAATTGCTTACATTTCTTCCATCCTGCCTGAATTTTGTTATTGACTTCCCTTTCCACTTTACCTTTACTATCCACTACTGAAACCAGATATTTGAATTTATCTACTTTCTTGATGACCTCTCTATTCAGCACCATATCTTCCTCAGTGTCAACATTTTGACCACACACCAGATATTCTGTTTTTCTTCTGCTAACTCTGTCCTCTTTCTTCTAATACTCTGTTCCTCTTATCAGCTTTTATTCTGCTTCCTCTCTCTGACTTGCTCTGTCAAAGTATCTGTTACTCCATTAAAGAGAAAAGGACTGAGTGCTGATCCCTGATGTAAACCAACTGTTACCTCAAAACTGTTATTTACAAACAGCTCCTAACTATTGCTTGCACATTTCCTGTATCAATCTAACATATTTTTCTGGCACTTTCTTTTCTCTTAAACTCCTCCATATCTCTTTTCTAGGTACTATGTCATATGCCTTCTCTAAGTCTATAAAAATGACATGTAGTGGCCTCTGTCAGTCATCTGCCTCAGAATAAATACCACATCCATAGTTCCTCTTTGAGACATAAAATCAAACTGTTCTTTTGCAATATTAACTTCTTCCCTCAGTCTTCCATCTATGGCTCTTTCAAATAACTTCACTGTATAAGACAAGTTTAATTCCTCTATAATCGGTACAGTCCTATATATCTCTCTTTCCCTTACCTATATATATATATATATATATATATAGGTACCATCACCACCACACTGTCTCCATTCCTTAGGAATTACTTCTTGCTGCTTTCTTCCTTTGTATTGCTGCTTGTACATTTTCTTCCCACCACCAGCTTTCCTTGTTTTCTCTTATCTTGCCTGATGTTTCTCCCAGTTATATCCTTGCTACATTTCCTGATTGTGTCTGCACTGTGTTGTCACTATTGTTGGACATCACTGAAATCTCTTTTTATCTCCTTAAATCTGTTCTTCACTACTTCCTTCCTTAGTTTAAACAACTTTATCCTGTGCATGCCTTGTGTTCTTGTGATTTTCACTTTTTTGAGATGCAAATCCTTGCAAAGTAGTTGATGTTGTGAAGTGACATGGTCTCCAGGAATTACCCCACAGTTCCAGTTCCTCGCTTCCTTGAAATGTGTTCTTCTGTACATCAGATAGTCAAGTTGAGATGTTATGCTTCCACTCTTGTATGTGATCAGATGTTCTGCCCTCTTGCTGAAGAAAGTATTCACTAGAGCCATTTCAATGCAACTGCAAAATCTATTATTCTTAACCCTTCCTGATTCACTTCACATATCCCATGATCTCCATGTATTCTCTGACACTGTTTATTTTTCCTACCTACATGTCCATTTAGATCACTCCCAATAATCACATGTTCCTCTTCACTCCATCCATTTGTGTGTCCAGAATGCATCATTTTCTTCATTTGTACATCCAACCTGTGGGGCATACACACTAATCAGATTAACTATTAGTGTGTATGCCCACAGTTCTATAATTTCTACGAATTACTTCCACCACACAATCTTTCGTTTCTTTACACAATATAATTCCCACTCCATTTCTTCCCATCTCTGATGCTCCACTATAGAATTGCTTGTAACCATCTCCAAGTTCTTTCACTTTGTTACCTCGCCACCTAGTTTCTTGCACACACAACATGTCTACTCTCTTCTTTTCATCAAATCTGCTATCTCTCTTCCTCTACAAGTCATACATATTCAGTGAGGCAACCCAGTTCTATGTCTTTTAGGAGCTAGATTCTTTAGCTACACCAGCTCATTACATTATTATACAAGGGCAAGGGCTCCCTTGCCCTTGTATCACAATGTATCTGGGTACGCTCTAGCAGTCCTCGAATAGTCCAATACTTGACTCATATGGCTTTTGGCACTTTTTACGACCAGATGCCCTTCCTGACGTCAACCCCCCCCCCATTTATCTGGTCTTGGGACTGGCCGAAGAATAGGCTAAAGCCTACTTCCCGGATGGAATTGGAGCATTATGCACAGCAGTATACAGTCTATATTTAAGTTGTCAGTCAGCAGTTAGAATTGAGGAAAATACAGGAAGATAGTGTGATGTAAAATCAAGGATAAGACAAGGATGCACATTATCTCCACTCTTATTCATCATATATATGGATTACATTATGAAAGAAAGTGACATTAGTCCTGATATTAGAAGTGGAAATGTCAAACATAGCTCTTTGATTTATGCAGATGATGTACTTCTAAACACATCTAGTGTAAGTCTCCAGGATTCTCTAACTAAATTGAATGGCAGCTGTAACAAATTTGGAATGAAAATCAGCAATAAAAAGACTAAAACTATGAAAATAGGCAGGAACATAGAAAACTTCAGCTGCATTCTAAATAGTGATCCTATAGAACAGGTAAAATATTTCAGCTATTTAGGCATAGTTTTTAGTGAACATGGCAAGTTAAATCTGGAAATAGACAAAGCTGGTATTGTGGATAACCAGCTAAATAAATTTATGTGGAATAAGAGAGAAATTAGCCAAAACATCCAACTAGCAGTATACAAGACTGTGCTCAAACTAGTTTTAAGTTATGGATCTGAGAGTTGGGTTAGAAATAAAGCACTTGATCAAAGACTAAAGACCACAGATGAGGGTTCTGAGAAAAATTAGGGGAGTAAACTGATGGCATCAATGCCAAATCATATTAAAATGAAGATATTAGAAAAGAATTTGACATTATTAGCATTCAAGAATGTGTCAGCAGAGTTAATCTAAGATGGTATGGCCACTTAAATAGAATGGAGGAGGAAAGGTTAGCAAAACAGGTGTTTGATGCCAAGATGGCAGGAGAGAACCATAGGAAGACCAAGTTCTGGGTAGATTGATTCAATTAGAACTGCCTTGGAAGAACAAAATGTTAGATATGACAATATTGGAGTGCTTATAAGTAATAGACTAATTTGGAGGAAAATTGTGGATAGGAGATTAATAATTATGTAAACTTAATCATGTATTGTTGTCATAGTAACCTGAACATCCCTTTGGGGTATATGTCAGGAAATTGATGATGATAATCCTCCCTCTTTTTTTTGCCTGCCAATCAATTTTTACAATCTGCAAATTCTCAATCTATCCTAATAGGAAGCATTTATTTCACAGTTCACGGGCAATTCATTGTGGGGAAAATTCATTTTGGGAACTATTCATCGCAGAAAAAATTCACTGGAAAATTGAAATGATATTGCATTGATACCAATATATAAAAAGTAAATGCAGTGGAAAATAAATTTCACAAAATATATGTTTTTTTTTTTTTTTAAAATTTAGTCACTTAACATTAAAACTTGAGTTTTTTCTTGTTTTATTCGTTGACCATGTATTAATAAATGATATACACAAATTGTCAACAAGTTACACTAGCTATTCTGTGGGGCTTCTTCAGGACAAGTATGAAGGTACACAATAACGTTTGCTAGTAAAAAAGAAGAATGGAGTAACACAGTCAAATAAATTAAAATTAAAACTGACTCATAACATCATAAGCATGGAGTGTTGTGTCTCAGTCATTGTTTATTGAGTGCATTGTATAGTTTTTAGCGAAATGAAATTCTGGTAAGCTGAGTGAATTTATTAGGCTTTTCCAGATGTCTTTCAGAATCATTCCTTGATTTCTGTTTAGATTTTCTCCTGAACGGAGTACAACTGCGGATTCTTTGAAGTTTCTACATTGAAAATCTTCTATGTAAGGCATGGAGCTGTCAGGAAAAGCCTAATAAATTCACTCAGCTTACCAGAATTTCATTTCGCTAAAAACTATACAATGCACTCAATAAACAATTAGCTATTAATAGTTAACTATAAATATTAGTTGGATATAACTATTATCCATAAATATTCTTAAATATGGTGCTCTTTCTCCCTAACCATCCTATCTGTAACAATTAATATTACATATACAGAGCCTGTAGTAAGAAAGAATATTAATAACTTTATACGGAATAAAAAAATTTCAGAAAGCTAAATATAATCGAAATATTAAATATGTAAAATATTTCTTAAATTTTTTTTGAAAATATATTTTTTAAAATGTTTTAAAAGAAATATCTTTTAAAAAAATATTTCTTTGTTTTCACGCTCAGGTCCGGTCACCTGGGTTTTTTGGGGATGAAAAAGTGGTGGCAAAGATCCAAAGGCGAGTGGACTGTGGAATAAATGTTTCCTGTGAGGATACACTGAGGATTTGCAGATTGTAAAAGTTGGAAAACAGGCGAAAAAAAAGGGGGCATGTCCAGACAATTTATCGCGGGAAAATTAATTGCACAAAAATTCTAGAATTTTTGTGCAATTAATTTTCCCGCGATAAATTGTCTGGACATGCCCCCTTTTTTTTCGCCTGTTTTCCAACTTTTACAATCTGCAAATCCTCAGTGTATCCTCACAGGAAACATTTATTCCACAGTCCACTCGCCTTTGGATCTTTGCCACCACTTTTTCATCCCCAAAAAACCCAGGTGACCGGACCTGAGCACAGTAATTCATATGTGGTTGTATCAAGGCATTATAAAGAGGAATGATAACGCTCTTATCTCTGCTTAGTGTGTTCTTCAATAACCAAGTAATCCTGTGAGCTACCCTGCTACTTTAGCAATATGTCTTCTAAACTTCAACTCTCTATCTACTACTATCTCCAAATCCCTGGCTTCATCAGTTTGGTGGAATACAGTTCACTCAATGTGGTATACAGCTTGTAATCTTTGTATCCCCAAATGCATAACTTTACACATTTCCACGTTAAATTGATATCAATTGTTTTGCCTATACCGTTAGCCTATTTAAATCATCCTGCAAACTCTACATCACCTTGATTAACTATTACCCTAGCCAACTTTGCATCATCAGCAACAACTGAATATCTCCCTTCAAATGATTTCCTAAATCAGACACAAACACATTCCAGATGGGATTGGTTGAACCACTATATATGAACAGTGTAAATATTATTATTATTATTATTATTATTCAGGCCTCCATGGAGCCAAAAGACTCATCGTGGGAGGTCCTTCCTAAGAAACACAAAGTCTATCAAGACTCATCGAGGGGAGGTTCCCCCCCCCCCCCCAAGAAACACAAAGTTTATCATACCACTCCTTGAACTCATTGACTTTTCTCGCTCTCACCACTCCATCAGACAATGCATTCCATGGTTCAACCACCCTCCATGCAAAGAAACCACTTCTCACCCTCTTGCTTACAGTTTCCTTTCGTAACTCCCAGGGATGGCCTCTTGTCATCACTCCTTCCCGCTGTTCAACCAAGCGAAAGAACTCCCCAGTGTCAACCCTGTAACCACCTCTCAACAGTTTAAAAGTCTCAATCATATCACCTCTCCTTCTTCTATCCACCAAACTCTGAAGTCCACATTCCCTCAGCCGATCCTCATAACTATCCTTGTACAGTCCTGAAACCATCTTTGTCATCCGTCTTTGTATCCTTTCCACAGTTAATTTATCTCCTTCAAATCCTGGGGACCAAATCTGAGAACAATAGTCTAAGTGTGGTCTGATCAGAGACTTATACAACGGAATGATAACCCTTTTATCTCTGCAGGTCAGTGTCCTTCTCATAATTGCAGCAATCCTCTGGGTTACCTTCACCACCTTTGCAATATGTCCGCTAAATTTCAGGTTTCTATCAATCATCAACCCCAGATCTCTTGTCTCCCCTACTTCCTCCAGTATAACTCCTCCCATAGAGAATGCAGCATCCATCGATGTTTCCCAAACCTCAAGACCTTACATTTTGCTGCATTAAACCGACACCCCCATTCATTTGCCCATCTATCTAGCTTATTCAAATCCTCTTGCAGAGCTACCACATCTGCACTATTACTAATAATCCTTCCCAGCTTCACATCATCTGTAAACAACTGAATATCCCCTTGCAATCCACTGGCAATGTCATTGATATAAAGGTTAAACAATATAGGTCCCAGTACTAAGCCCTCTGGGACCCCACTTGTAACCCTCTGCTTCCTTGAAACTGCCCCACCATACACAACTCTCTGATACCTATCGGACAACCAATCCTGAATCCAGTTGACCAATCTGACATCCAGACCCATGTGCTGCAACTTAAATATCAGCTTATCATGTGGCACCCTGTCAAATCCCTTCACTAAGTCTAAGAAAATGGCAGTATATGCCTTTCCCTCATCTAATGCTCTTTTAACTTTATCATAAAACGCTAGCAGATTGCTAAAACAAGAGCACCCCTTCACAAATCAATGTTGATTCTCACAGATAACATTACCCTAATCTGCCCAATGCTGTATATGATCCTTCACTACTTTCTCCAAGATTTTACTAACTACTGATGATGCACAAACTGGTCTATAATTAGACACTTCCAGTCTGCTACCACCTTTATGCAATGGCACTATCTTACCTTCCTTCCATTCCATGGGCACCTTTCCAGTAGCCAGACTTTCATTGAAAAGCCAGGTCAAAGGCACTCTCATTTCCCTAGCACATTCTCTCAAAACTCGTGGTGAAATACCATCCAGTCGCACAGTTTTACTGACAACCAGAGTACTCAGTATTTGAAACACACTCTCCTCCTGTACCTTTAAACCTTGAACCTGCCCTATCCCTCTAGCATTAAAACTGACTCCTCCAGGATGAAATACTCCAATAAAGTGGTCATTGAATAATTCTACTATGTCCTCTGCATCAGTCACTCTATTCCCATTTTTATCCCACAATATCATTCTTCCGCAGTCATTTCTCCTCCTACTGGCTACATATCTAAAAAAATTCCCTAGGATTTTCTTTGGATCTTAGGGCTAATCTCCTCTCATATTCCAGTTTCGTCTTCCTTACCATACTAGTCACTCTTCTGGCCTGTGTCTTATACTCTTCATGCATCTTCTCTTCTCTTGTCTCCTTATATCTCTTCCACAGCCTCTTTTTCGCATGCAATTGCTGTTTAATATTGTAAAAATTGGTTAAGTGCCGCGAAGTAAGCGGTAGTGCCTTAACCTTATATGTATTAGGCCCAGAGGCCGGTCCGTCCTTATTAAGGGGAGTGCTAACCTTCTCTCCTTTCATACAACACAAAAATCCTCTAGTCACCGACTAGACTCGAAATGAAGTCTTCGTTCGTGCAGTGAAGCGCATCCACTGAGCTACACAGGCTCTCAAAAATATTCATCCCTACCGGGACTCGCACCCTGGACCTTTGGATTAGAAGTCCAACGCGCTATCCACTGAGCTACAGGGACATCAAAAAGGAAGCCAGGACCTTTGGATTAGAAGTCCAACACGCTATCCACTGCGCTACACGGACATCAAAATATTAAACAGGAAAGATGAAATTTTTAAAACAGTATATAATTATAAACCAAGAGGGAAAAAAGTAAATTGAAAAGTAGAAGTGGAGCATATAATAATCAAAGTGATGTAGAAGAGCTTAGGTAATTGTTAAAGAAAATGAAGAGTCAGGTTAAATGTATGGAGAAGGAAACTGAATATTTAAAGAAGAGCAGTAACTGATTTAAATGACAAGGAGGTTAAGAAGAAACAAGTATCTAAAGATGATAGGGTTGCTTTATATGGTGACTCAATCATTAAAAGTGTGGTAAAAAATAAAGTGCACAAGACATATTTTACAGGTGGTACAATAAAGCAAATATCAGATGCTTTGCATAGAAGGAAAGAACGGGCATCAGAATTAGTGGTGGGCAGAAATGACTTGAATGTGGAAAGGGGTTTGAAGTTGTTGTTGCAGGAAGTGAAAGATAATAGTGTAATTGGGAAAGTGGTTAGTTTGCTGCCCAGATATGACAGTAGTGAACTGAGAAGGAAAGTAATGATACTGAATGACAAGATGGCTGAATTGTGTCAAGCAGAGAGTGTTCAATTTGAGAATGCATGGAATGAATTCAAAGGGAAGTTAGAATCATTCAAAGCTGATGGGATGCATTTGAATGGATTTGGTGTTGGTCATTTGGAGCAACTGCTATTTACTAAGCTTGCACAGGGTTCATATGAAATTAGTACCACTAAGAGTCAGAGAGAGATGTTGAGAAGCAGGTTGTGGAAGGACAGGAAGAGGATGAATACAAAGGTGAGGAAGTGATTATAGCAGAGCAGTGTGATGCAGTGCAAAATGGTGGTGATAAGAATATAAATGAAAATTGGAGTCAGGATCAGCGAAATGGGGTTGGTCAGAATGAAAAGAGAAAAACAGTAAAGAGTAATTGTGTTGATGGGATGGCCTCAAAGATTGGAGAATGCTTGTATACTAATGCATGGAGTGTTAGAAATCAAGGGGGATGAGTTTGTAGCATTGATTGAATCAGTATGCTCAAAGAAACTGCCATAAGTGAAACTTGGTTGACTGATGATGATATAATGTCAGGACTTGAAATTGTAGGATATAGAATTTTCCAAAAGGACAGGAAGATGAATAGAGGAGGGAGAGTGTTGTTAATGGTAGCAGAGGAATTGTATCCTTCCAGAGTTGAAGTGGAAAATAGTAGTACATGTGAAGATTTTGAAGCTCTTTGGTGTGAAGTTGAGATCAGTAGAATAGTATATCTAATATGATGTTGTTATAGGCCAGGGAATGTGGAGAGTATTGATTGAGAAATGTTTAGACAAATTAGTTGGGCAAGTAAAAGGATGATGATCCTAATGGGAGGTTTTAATTATAGGAATGTGGATTGGAAACAAAAAATAGTGTATAATATTTGTTGTGTGAGTGAATTTGTTGAGTTTCTGTGGGATAACTATCTGAAGCAGCATGTGATGGAAGCAACATGAGGTTTATTGGTGTTAGATTTAGTGATATCCTCACAGGATGTGATTGTGAATGAGGTGTCAATGCTATCAACAGGTAGTATTGTTGATACCTTATTTTAATTACCAACCAAACCATGAGGCATTGGTTTGGAAAGTAATCAAACAGTAAAAAGTTGTTATCAAGATGGTTTATATATGGAACTATAAGGTGGGTGATTATTAGAAGCTCCATAGTCAACTAGCATCAATACATTGGATTGATGAATTGTGTAAACAAGATGTTGACCGTGCATGGGAAATGATAAGGAAGTATCTAACACAAGCAATTTCACTGGGTTGTTGAAAAATACCTTGACGAGCAGAGACAAGCAAGTTATTGTACCTCTGTACCGAGCCTTGATAAGACCTCATCTCGACTACTGTGCCCAGATTTGGTCACCTAGGTTCCTTCTTGATGGGGAGGAGGTGGAGAGGATCCAGAGGCGAGTGACTAAGATGATAGCGGGTCTATGGAATGAACCATATGAGAACAGGTTGAAGATTTGTGGGTTTCAGAAATTAGTTGATAGGTGGAAAAGGGGAGATATGATTGAGACATTCAAATTGCTAAAGGGTTTCTATAGGATTAATTCAGAGGATATTTTTGAGATCAGGACTGGTGGTGGGAGAACTAGGAGATACCTATGGAAGCTGGGCAAGAGTGTGGTTAGCAGGGTTCTTTACTTTTAGAGTGGTAAAGGGGGTAAAGTGGAATAAGCTGCCAGAGTCTATTGTGGATGCTATGATGGTGAGTAAGTTCAAGGCAAGGTATGATAGATACTGTGAGAATGTCGTACAGTTGTGTGGACATGATGTTTAGGGCCTACCTCGATGAGTCTAAGGACTCCCTGGAGTTGCCGTAATAATAATAACTGCATGCCAAGAGTAAAGCGAATAAATACAGTAGGAGTGAGATGTATAAATGGTGAAATCAAGCAAGCAGCAATACAAAAGTTGCTATAGAGGAAGTGCAAGATAGTTTGCAGTAAAAAAGATGAATGAAGAATATAAAGTGCAGGCCAGAAAAGTGGCAAGCATGGTTTAAAAAAAAAGAAAAAAAGTAGAATATGAGAGGAGATTAGCCAGTCAGGTCAAAGCTAATCCAAGAAAATTTTTCTCCTATGTGGCAAGCAAGAGAAAAAATAATTATGGCAGGCTGATACTAGTGGATAGTTATGGTAGCAGAGTAACCATAGCAAATGATATAGTGTAATTATTTAACGAACACTTCATCACTGTATATCGTAATGGTGTGAATGATGCTGTGTAACATGTAGAAGGGAGGCGAGAATTAAAGGTGAAAGAATCAGAGGTGTTTCAAGTGTTGCTTGAGTTTGATGTTAATAAAGCTGGGAATGGATGATAAATCACCATGTATTTTTAAATAATGTGCAAAAGATTTAGCAGTGCCCTTGTCTTGGCTATTTAATGAAAGTTTGGTAGTGCAGAAGGTTCCTAAGGAGTGGAAAGAAGGCAAAATAATAGTAATAATAGTAATAGCAAAATAACAAAATAATAATAATGCAGAAGGTTCCTAAGGAGTGGAAAGAAGGCAAAATAATACCTCTCCACAAACATAGTTTCCAATTATAGACCGGTCTGTATACCTGCAGTTGTGATCAAAGTGTTGGAAAAAAATTGGTTAGAAATGAAATACAGGGTTGGGTTGATTGACATAAGATTCTCTATGATGGTCAGCATGGGTTTGTGAAGAGCAAGTCTTGTTTTAGCAATTTGCTTTTGTTTTATGATAAGGTGACAGATGTATTGGATAAGCGAGAATCATAAATAGTGATATTCTTCAACTTTGAAAAAGCATTTGATAGCTTACCATATGATAACTTGGTGTACAAGCTGCAGAGGATAGGATTACATAGTATATTGGTTAGATGGATCAGAGATTGGCTCTCAGAACAATACCAGCAAGTTGTGTATGATGAAGTATCTCATAAAAGGAAGGTGACTAGTGGCATGCCTAAGGGTTCTGTTCTTGGGCCCTTACTGTTTAACTTATTTGTTAATGATATTTCATGTAGATTGACAAGGGATCTTCAAAAGTTTGCAAATTATGCAAAGTTAGGTAGAATTATCAGGAGTAGTGCTGATGTTAATTCTCTACAGGAAGATTTGACTAGACTTTTAGCTTGGGCAAATGAGTGGGTTGCAGTTTTAATATTAATAAATGTAAAGTGTTACACTTTGGGAACAGAGATATAAGGCTACGTACTGTATTGGTGGAGCTGTACTTCAGGAAGTGAATGAGATTCAAGATCTTAAAGTGATGGTAAAGAGTGGACTGAAGTTTCGGTGGCATATTACACGTGTTGCAAAGACTGCACATCGTATTGCTGCTATGATTAAAGGTACATTGACATGTAGGGATAAGGAGGTGGTGGTGCCTCTGTGTAAGGCATTGGTCAGCCACATATAGATTATTGTGCTCAGATTTGGTCACCTAGTTTTCATTGTGGGAAACACTAGAGAGGACCCAAAGATCAATAACCAAAGTGATATCAGGACTATGGAGTGTTGCTTATGAAGAGTGTTAGAGAGAACGTGGATTACAGAGATTGATGGACAGAAGGAAAATTTTGATAGAGACCTTCCAGTTAGTTAAGTGCTATCAGATTAATACAGAAGAAATTATAAAATGTGTTAAGATAAAGCGGATGTTAAGATCTGAAGAATGAGAGGTCATCCCTGGAAGTAGTATAAAGATGTTGTGAAGAAGTGTGAGGAATAGATTTTTTACATGGTGAGTTGTTAGTGAGTGGAATGCATTTCCTGAGTGTGTTGTGAGTGCAGGTAGTATAAATAACTTCAAAGCTTATTATGATAGATGTGTTGCTGGTTGAGTGGGCCTCCCATGATGAGTCTGACTCCATGAAGGTTACCAAATAATAATATTAATTACTTAAATTAAGGGGATATTAAATCCCACATAGTTTTAAAACCGAATAAGAAACTCAAAGATTGGAATCAGAGAGTTTCTTGCCGAATATAGTAAACTATAAAGTATCGGTGACACTAGCGTTAGCCAATGCAAGTGATCCTAGTACGTAGTACAATACCGGGCAACTCGTTGCAAAGGTGGGGAAGTTCAGATCGCTATTCTTAGGTATTTTCCATAATGTAAAAACACATTTCCTAGGAAATGTATGCTGTTATTACATTATGGAGGGAGGTCACTACCCAGACCGGTAGTGACCTCCCTCCTAACGCTAACGCTAGTGTCGACGATACTTTATAGTTTACTATATTCGGCAAGAAACTCTCTGATTCCAATCTTTGAGTTTCTTATTCGGTTTTAAAACTATGTGGGATTTAATATCCCCTTAATTTAAGTAATGTTTTCATTGCCGAAATGAAGCTTATTAGCTCTTTATACTTAAATAATATTAATGTTTTAGTATTCTAGTTCAAATCAATCAGTCTTCAGGAATTAGTAATATTCAATTCAGTTCTGAAAATGGACCAGAAATCATTAGATTCAGTGTTAGAGAGTAAGATATAAAATTTTTACATCATCAAAAGCTATCTTTGACAGGTGTAGCAGTGTCAAATTTTCTATCAAAATGAGTGTTATATTTTAATGTTTGTGTGCTTGATTTGCTCCACATATGTTATTCCCCACCTATATGTCCAACCTATATTTTAAGACAGTCGTGGTGTATATAACAATATATTATATTTAATTTTTATTTTTTTGGTTGGTTAGGTATGTTCCAGATTCGTATCCATGGTAGTGCATTGAACATGTTGTGTTCTAAATAATGAAGCTCAATTATACAAAATTAAAATATTCACTTTAAACATATAATTATATACAACAAATACAAAAAATAATTAAATGGCCATTTTTAAAATAACATAAATGAGCTTGATTTTCTCTCATACACTATTTAATATTGAGAGACAAAACAAAATATTTCTACAAAAACAAGCTGAAAATACCATTCAGTTAAACATTCTGTAGTCTTACTCGGCCATATAAAAGTTTCCTTTAATCATCTATCTTTCACTTTTCTGAAGTAGGCATGACGAAAAATTTCACAAACTACGGTAATATATTAATTCAGCAGTTCCAGATGCATTCCCAATACTAGAACTTTCACTGCAGATTCCAAATTATTCCATGGATTATTCCAGTTATTAGCTTCACAGTTCCATATCCCTGGAAAGTAATTCAAAATGCATATAAAACCCTTTTCTGAGATTTGAGAATTTAACTCGGTAGTTTATTAAACTTCTTAATTACAATAAAGAGTAGCAAGCAAGGAAACAGAGCTTCCTTGCTTATTATTCTTTACTTTCTAGCATTCCTGTTACCAAACAACAGCTATTCTAAAAAAAAACAACTAATGCGCATGTCCATTATCAAGATTCAAAAGTGAAAACTCAGGTGACAACATGGTTGCTGTTATTACTGTGCTTGCACATTACAAGTATTTGACATAGAAATGCTACAGTAAACAACATAATTTATAATATACATTCACCATTGCTGTGTTATTCCCTAAGGATTACAATATATGGTAAGGAAGTTTACTTGCTTATAACTACAATTAAATTTATTTATATCGCTATTGCTTAACCACATGGCAGCTCCAATAATACTAAGCATATAACCTGAGCATACTATTACTACTAAGCATATAAGCACCTGCTTTCTTTGTTTATTTATTTATTTTTTTCCAATATAGATGCACCTAATTAGGACTTTAGTCTTTGTGCTGCCCGTTGCAGTTGTTTATAAACTAATCCCATTGTTATCCAGATTGTTGTTATTTTGCATACTATGGCAAACTGTTTTTGTGCTCTGAAGATGCTGGACATAATACCAGCAAAATATCAGCAATAAGTTAATACAGATTAATTATTTTCTTATTAGTCTTTGTTCTCATCAATACTATTAAAATTAAAGTAACATGCCTTCTGATGCTGTCATATGTTAGTAGAGATGGCTAGTATATGGTTATGAACTAAAAAATGCTTTGTTAAAATTGATATTCATAAGAGAAAAGAAAGTATAGTAAAATATTTTGTCCTTTTCTTCCTCCCTCTTTTTTTTTTTTTTTGCATTATAAAAAGACACAATTTTTCCATATCAAGAATACATGTAAGTTCAAATTTAAAACTTCCTTATTTTTCAGAATAATAGCTACTGAAAGTAACTGTATTATACATCATTGTATATTTCTGTTAGTAAAGAAAACGAAATTGCATTTTAAGGCAAAGTTTATAATTTTCTTTTTTACATTTTCTACCTTTGCATATTTCTGAAATTTAGTTTATTTTAGACTGCCTAAAGAAAAGTTGATTATGTATTAATATTTAAATGCATCCATTTACTGCAGACACTTTCAAAATTAATTGAGATTGATCTTTTAAACTTAAACAGGGAGATTATTTTTAACACACTATTTTAACATTATTTTTAACATATATATATATATAAATATAATATTTTTGGATTCATGTTCATTCTAGGCAGTGCATTTGTTCCTAAGCCAGAAGTCGACGTTGGAGTTGTACATTTTATACCATTAAAAGTACCAGCCATTAACCTTCCTTTTAAGTTGGTAGAAAAAGTTGCCCGAAATTTATTTCTCCATCGTCAGAAATACTGCATACGAGGAGTAGAGTAAGGATCATTTGTAGAACATTTAAATATCATTTACATTTATTTCATTTAACTCGCATAGTAACGAACATTATTTTAAAAGATTTGCACATAATTATGAACTGTTGAAAAATGTTTGCCAAAGACATCGATAATACCATTCCATCTTCATCTACTTGTAAATTGAGTACACACATACAAAAAAAAAAAAAAAGTTTTATAAAGCATGAAAATACTGGGAATCCTCACATATCCCGTGAAAAGATGTTCAGAAAATTCGATTTCATTTTTGTTTTCTAATAAATGCGTTTTTTCTTTCTACCTTATTAATATAAATTACAATAAACTTATTTTAAAAAAATGTTGGAAAGGAGCAGTAACCAGAGTTAAAATCAGCCTGATGCACCCCAAGCACATTAGTTTGTCATTGTTTACATTATGATTTATGTTTTATGTTATTGCCTGTTTTTATTTTGCTCTAAATATGCTGATATATGTTTGTATTTTTTTCCTCCTGAGTTAGTCTTCATTGGATAATTTTGGAATTGATTTCCTAATTTCATGACTTTTCTAATTTTTAAAAATTAGCATATTCGTCTTAGTAATTTTTTCTTATTTAAAAAAAATAAGTACAGCAAAAAATTATTATTATTATAGCAAATTGCATTTACTAGAAGATGTCAAAATTGTTGATTCACTGAATGTCATCACACTTATTTTTAATTTAATCTAGCCAGAACAATAGTCATATTGAAAAGGGACTCTTGCTATTGCAATAGATGGGGGAAAAAAAAAAGAATGAGAGAGAGATTTTGGTAATAGTCCACCTTTGACTGTATGGCAGTATTTTGCTTCTTTTTGACATTTTACTATGTTTGATTAATGCTTTATCATTTTGACTTCTGTTAAATATACATTTTTAACCAGTGAAGGAAATTAGAAAATTTTCAATGAATGCAGCTATATCTCACAAAGGATTGTGTGCTGGAAATTAACATTTTCAACAGTTATGACAACTTTCATAAATTCTATATGTTATAAACTTTATTTCAAGCCTTTTCTTTCTTGTCTGAATACTGTAGTCAGAAGAACGAACATATGTAATTTGGTTAGAAAGATCTGAGCTATAATCAGAAATACATAAATATACAAGATCTGTTCAGAAAGTTCTGAAACATAATTTATTTAAAATATATACAAAAATTTGTTATTATAGCAATATATCCACTTCAAAATATTCTCCTCTTGTCTCAAAATACTGTTTCCGGTATTTTTCCCACTTTTGGAAGCATCTCTGGAACTATTCTAAAGGAACGGCTTGAGTTGCTCTGTTGCATTCTGTTTAATTTCATTTACATCTTGAAGCCTTTGTCTTTTAAGTGCAGATTAACTTAGGGAATAAGAGGTCATGGTGGGGCAGCAAATCTGTTGAATAGGGCGGGTGAGGTACGACTGTGATGTTCTTTTGATCCACCTGAAACTCCCAAGTTAAAAAGCTGAATGAACTGGGGGAATGAGATGACTGAGCCTTTATCTCTGGGTCATAGCTGTAAACCCATGTCTCATTACCTGCAGTGATGTTTCTGAGCAACACAGTCTTGAGTTCCTGCCAAATTGTAACTCAATGACCCTTTTGGTCCTGAATGAGAAGCTTTGCAGCAATTCCCCTTATTTCCAAATCTTATATCAGAATTTGGTGGCAGGATTCAGTTTGGATACAAGTGTCCTTCAGTGGTGTTGTTGTTGAAATTTTTTTGTTGTTTATATTGTGTTTTGCTACTTGTTTGTTGTACTGCTTCAGCTTCTAAAGATGGTATCCATAAAGAAATGTACGTCAATGGCATGGAAGGTTTCTTCAAAGACCTTGAATTTTTCACAGTGGATGCATTGCGAAAACTGCTATATGTATGCACCAAAAAATGTGAAAGATCTGTGGACTGTGTGGGCAAACAAGAAGAAGGAAAGTGTTAACATATGTGAAAAGTGTCTGGATAGATTAGAGCAATTAGAAATGGGAGCAAACGTCGAGATCATAGTAAAAGAGCTTCGGCAGGCGTTAATGAAAATGAAAAGCAAAATGAAACGTCTAGAAGAGGATATTAAACAGCTAAAGGAGAGTTTGGCTGATGAGAAGGAGGAAGTTAATGTTATAAAGAAAGAATCAAAGGATAATCGTATATCAGTGCATGGGGACTCGATCATTAGAGGTGTGATTACTAATAAAGTGCACAAAACATGCTTTCCTAGTGGAACAATAAAGCAAATAACTGATGCATTGCAGAAAAGGAAATACCTGGTGTCAAAATTAATGGTAGTCATGGGCACAAATAACTTAGTTGGGGAGAAGAATAATGTTGATAGAAATTTGCAGTTGTTGCAGCAGGTAAAGAAGAATAGCCTTGTTGGGAAAGTTGTAAGCATGTTGCCCAGATATGATAACAGTTAATTGAGAAGGAGAGTGGAGATAATGAATAGTAAGATGGCAAAGGGGATTAAATTTGTAAATCTTTGGAGTGAATATGAAAGGAAGTTCAAATGGTATAAAGCTGATGGATTACATTTGAATAGGTTTGGTGTTGGACATTTAGAAAGGCTATTGTTTTCTGAGAAGGCACAGAGTCAAGAAGTTAATGTAGCAAATGATCAGTCTCTATATGTAAAACAGGATAGCACAAATCAACAGATTGTACAGCAGGAGGAGGAAGATGGATAGGAGGTTGAAGATGTGGTTGCAGCAGCACAAGGCGATGGAATGCAAAAAAGTGAGGATGAGACAGGTAAGAATGGAAATCGCAGTCAGAATTAGGGAAATGGGAGTGGTCAAACTGAAGAGCAAGGTGTAGTATAGCAGCTAGAATAGAGAATGTTGGTGCTGGTAGGATGGCCTCAAACACACAGCGATTGTTATGTTTATACACAAATGTAAGGGGTATTCAGAAAAAACAAGAGAGCTGAGTTTGTGGTATTGATTGAGACAGTATGCCAAAAGTAACTGGAATAAGTGAAACTTGGTTGCCTGAGGAGGATATGATGTCGGGAATAGAATTAGAAGGATATATAATTTTCCGGAAGGATAGAGATGTGAAAAGAGGAGGGGGGAGTGCTATTAATGATTGCAGAGGAATTGTATCCGCAAAGTGTGGAAGTTGAAAGAAATAGGTTAGTATATATATCTGATAGGATGCTGTTATAGGCCAGGGAATGCAGAGAATACTGAAATGTTTAGGCAAATTAGTTGGGCATGTAAAAAGAAAGTGATCCTGATGGGAGACTCTAATTACAGGAATATAGACTGAAAGGAAGAGATAGTGTATGGGGAAAAGGAGAGCGAGATTATGGAATTTCTGAGAGATAAGTATCTTAAGCAGCACGTGATTGAAGCAACTAGAGACTTTAATGTTTTGGATTTGGTGATAACTTCACAAGATGTGGTTGTCAATGAGGTGTTGACACTGCTGCCAGTTGGTGAGAGTGATCATGAGGTACTTGGTTGGGAAGTGATGAAACAAGAAAAGATCACTGCCAAAAATGGATACATGTGGAAGTATAAAGTAGGTGATTATAGGAAGCTCTGTAGTATGTTAGCATCAGTACGTTGGGTAGATGAGCTGAGCGGAAAAGATGTTGAAAATGCATGGAAACTTATAAGGCAGTATCTGACAAAAGCAATGTATGACTACATACCAAGGGTTAAGCGAGTAAACAGAGTGGGAATGAAATGGATGAACAGCGAAATCAAGCAAGCTGTGCTGGAAAAGAAAATGTTATGGAGGAGGTACAAGACAGTTGGTGGTGATCAGATCCATAAAGAGTATAAAGTACAGACTAGAAAGGTGACAAGCATGGTAAAGAAAGAAAAGGTGCAGTATGAGATGATATTGGCTGTTCAGGCCAAGGTTAACTCGAGGGAATTTTTCCACTACATAGCAAGCAAGAGGAAGAATAATTATGGCAGACTAACATTTGTGGATGAGCATTTTATCAGCATATATCATACTAGTATAAATTATTCAGTACAATATATAGAAGAGAGGCAAGTATTAGGAGAATTAGAAGTGAAAGAAACAGAGGTGTATCAGATGTTGGTTGAGTTAGATGTGAATAAGGCTGTAGGAATGGATGACATATCACAACGTATGCTTAAGGAACATGGACCACAATTGGTTATGCCCCCTTGACCTGGTTATTTAATGAAAGTCTTGCAGTGGGTAAGGTTCCTAAAGAGGGCAAAATAGTACCACTCCACAAGCATGGTTCTAGGACAGACGTTTCCAGTTATAGACCAGTCTCTGTAACTGCAGTTGTGGTCAAGGTGTTGGAGAGATTGATAAGGAATAGAATACAGAATTGGGTTGATGGACATAGCATTCTTTTGAAGGTCAGCATGGATTTGTAAAGGGTAGGTCCTGTTTCAATAATTTACTTGCATTTTATGATAAGGTGACGAGTGTGTTAGATAAGGGAGAATCATATACAATGATATTCTTAGACTTTGCAAAAGCATTTGATAGATATACCACATGATAAGTTGGTATACAAGCTGCAGAGGACAGGAATAGACAGTATATTGGTAAGATGGATCAGAGATTCGCTCTCTGAACAATACCAGCAGGTTGTGTATGATGAAGCAGTGTCTCAAAAAAGAAGGGTAACCAGTGGCATGCCCCAGAGTTCTGTTCTTGGACCCCTGCTGTTTAACTTGTTTGTAAACGATATATCGTGTGGACTGACTGGGGATCTTCAGTTATTTGCTGATGATGCAAAGTTGGGAAATTATAAGTAGCACTGCTGATGCTGAATCCCTTTAGGAAGATTTAAATGGACTTGGACAAAAGAGTGGGGTTGTAGTTTTAATATCAATAAGTGCAAGGTATTGCATTTTGGAGTGCAGAAATATAAGGCTGGGTACTATATTGATGGTGCTGTATTCAGGAAGTGGATGAGATTAGAGATTGGGAGTGATGGTTGACAGTAGACTGATGTTTAGAGGGCATATTGCTAGTGTTGCAAAGGTTGCACATCGTAATGACGCTATGATAAGAAGTACTCTAGCATGCAAGGATAAGGAGATGGTTGTGCAACTGTATAAGGCACTAGTCAGACCACACTTGGACTATTGTGCTTAGATCTGGTCACCTGGTTATCAATATGATGTGGAGACATTGGAGAGGGTCCAGAGACGAGTGACTAAGACAATATCAGGAGTTTGGAGTGCTGGCTATGGAGAGAGGTTGAAGAGATGTGGATTGCAGAGTTTGGTGGATAGGAGGAAGTTAGTTTATGTTGTTAGTTGAATGAACTTCCTACAATGAGTGTTGACTCCATGGAGGGTGTAATAGTAATAATAATAATATCAGCATTCATATCCTGAATGAAAACAAGAATAGAAATGGCCCTATTTGAGTTTTTTTAATAATAGTTTTTGAACTATTTCAAAGTGTCACTAAATGAATAAGAAACACTGCATGATCCAAATTTCAGTAATAAATCTTGAGAGGGTAATGTATCATATTAATGCTGTGTTGAAATTTGAGTACACAATTTTGCAATAGTATCTGTCTTTGGTGATGATACCATTAATGTCACAGTAACTAAGCAGGTATGCTAAACGTGACTACTTTACTGGCATCAGATATATATATGAAGTCTGAATAGCCTTGCTTTACCTGGTATAGGAACATAGGGTGGTTGAGTCTGCCTATTGCTAAGGAAACTGTTATGACTGTTGATATAAATTTTTGGCAAATTAATGCAACCATATGGGAGACGGTTATCCTAAGAAAAACTCCTGGATAGCTGCTTTTTTTTGTTTTTTTTTTTTTCGTTAGAGGGTGCCAAAAATAGGACTTTAGATTTTTGTCTTTTGCAATTATATTGTTTTACTCACTCACTGTCGCGTATACAAGTGTGTTGTGCTCTGATGATGCTGAGTTGAAAATCAGCGAAATATAAGTGTTAATAAAACATCTTTGTGATAAAAGTGTGTGTGTGTGTGGTGTTGTTAATACCGTGAAAAATAAGTCATGAATAACCATCAACACCTAAGCTTATCTGTTAGATAGTTTTGCCTTTGCAGAGATGTCAAGATTTGGATCAGTAAGTGTTTCTTTTAGTCTACTGAATGATAGCCACATCTTTCTTTCTTTTTGCTAGTTCCTCAGATAAATCATTATTCATTGTTATTATTTCTTCTAAGTAATTGTAGGAGTCAACTTGTTCTATAGGGATGTTATTAATACATAGGTGACTGTCACTTGTGTAGATGTTTTTAATCCATTTTGTTTTTTCTAGATTCATTTTTAAGCCTACCTTATTGCTGTTTGTGTCCCCCCCCCCCATTTCTTCTAGGTCTTTTGGGTTTTGGTATATCAGTACTAGATCATCGGCAAACATAAGGATTTGTAGTTTTTCACCATCTATGCTTATTCCTCCATTTAGGTCTATTTTTTTCAGAATGTATTTAAAGTTCTGGTAAATAGATTTGGGGAGGTTACATTGCCTTGGTAGACCCCTTTCTTTATATCTATATTTATAGGTTGATCAAATAGGGTTATTTGTGTAGTTTGATTTTTGTTAATTTCTTTTATCATGTAGGGTTCACATTTATTTCCAGTAAGGCACTGATGACTGCATTATGTTCTATGGTATCAAATGCTTTTTTAAAATCAATAAAGAGGAAACATTGAGGGATACGGTATTCTCTTCATTTTTCTGTTAGTTGTGAAATGATCTGGATATGATCTATTGTGGAGAAACCTCTTCTGAATCCTTCCTGCTCTCTACTGGAGTTGTCAAGAGTGTTTTGGATTCTGTTCAGTATTACTCTGTTCATGATTTTATATATGTGGGAGAGTAGACAGACTTCCATTCCTCTGGAATCTTTGTTTCTCTGAATACACGTGAATCAGTTAGCCAAGGCTTTGAATATAGTTGGATTTCTTCAGCCTTAACATGATCAAGTCCTGGGGCTTTACCTTTATTCATTTTCTTAAGTGCATGTTCTGTTTCTTCTGGAAGTATATCTGGTATATTGCTTGGTTTTGGAATGACAGGTTCTGAGACTTGGCACTTAGTTGCATAAAGATCATTATAAAAATTTGCACAATTTCTTCTATCCTTTTTCTATTAGTATGTTTTTCTCCATTTTGATCCTGTAAAGTAGATTGAATTTACTGTTTAAAATTTAAGTCTTTCTCTATTTTTTTCAGGCTGGTTTTTGCCTGCACTGCTTCCTTAGTTTTTGTATCCTGAAAGCTTTGTAGTCTTCTGGAATTCTTTTCCTTAGTAACTTGCAAGTAATTTTGTATTCTAGAAAATTTCCTTCAGATTTCTTCAGTTCTTTTCTCTTTTTCAGTAGTTCTATAGTTTGAGGTGAGAGTTGTTCTCTTTTCTTTTATTTCACAGGAATTTCTGATTTTTTCTTGCACTTGTTACAGAAACCAAAGTGGCTACATTGCCTCCAGTTCTTAATAGTACATTCAGTCTTTTCTATGTACTTCCTGAACTTGTGGTAGTCTATTTGTTTGGGTTGTCTTTTGTGGTTTGATGTTGTTCTTTTTTGTGGTCTATTCTTATAATAGCTCTGAGGAGTCTGTGGTCAAAATCTATGTTGAAGTATGTTTCGCTATTGTACCATTTTGTACCAGTCTTTTACAGTCCTTTAAAATGTAGTTGATTTCATTTATTGTCTTCATGATTCATGTAAAAATTTTCTATTTCTTGATTACCAGCTACAGATATTGGAGCATAGTAGGATATTAATTTTATTGTTATATTGTTCTCTATTCCAATTAGGAGTACACCTATTCTTTCAGGTATGATGTTACAAGAAAGGATCGGCTTGGTGAGCTTAGATTTAACAACTTAGATTTAATTGAAGTATGTTTTGCCTATTGTACCATTTTGTACCAGTCTTTTACAGTCCTTTAAAATGTAGTTGATTTCATTTATTGTCTCCATTTGGTGATTGCCAAGTCCATCTTCTTCCTGGGCATTTGTTGAAAAAAGTCTTCATAATAAAGAGTTTTTCAGCTGCAGCAAGTTCAGCTAATCTCTCTCCTCTTCTGTTTCTTTCTCTCAGGCCATTTGGACCTATAAACTTTTTGTTTTCTTTCCTGCTTCCTATTTTGGCATTAAAGTCTCCACCAATGAATGCGCATGTTGACTTGTAATTGAATGCCTCTTCATGATTCATGTAAAAATTTTCTATTTCTTGATTACCAGCTACAGATATTGGAGCATAGTAGGATATTAATTTTATTGTTATATTGTTCTCTATTCCAATTAGGAGTACACCTATTCTTTCAGGTATGATGTTACAAGAAAGGATCGGCTTGGTGAGCTTAGATTTAACAACGAAGCCCACTCCGCCTTGTTTGCAGTTGCTTGAAGATGCTCTGAGGAGTATATGTGAGCCATTGTACACCTACTGAGAGATAATCAATTGAGGCAGCATGTGATGGAGGGGACTATGGGAGAGTATTGGACCTGGTCATAGGATCAGAAGAGCTATCCATAACCAAGGTGGCTACATTGCCTTCAATTGGTGAAAGTGACCATGCAGGCTTGACTTGGGAGATTATAAAACATGAGAAATATTCTGTCAGGAAGTTTAAATCTGTGCCATGGCATAAAATCTGCAGGGTAAGGGCAAGGAGGATTAATCAGGTAGGAGTTAGATGGATGAGTAATATCATTAGGCATGAGTTGCAGAGAAAAAAAATGCTGTGGAGGATATATAAGGAGAAAGATGACCAGCAAACTCATGAACAGTGCAAGGCTCAGGCAAGAAAGGTGAACAGTATGGCAAGGAAGGCAAAATCAGATATTACAAGAAGAATCTAGCTGAGTAGGCCAGAGAAATTCCAAAAAATTCTTTCGTTACGTGGCAAGTAAGAGGGAGAATAACTATGGAAGATTAGCCTTAATGCAGATGATGGTCATAGGGTGGCAGAAACAGATAAAAGTTGAGTTACTGAGTTATAGGGTATATCATCTAAGTGAGGTTACTGCTTTAACCTATGTGATAGACACTAATGTCAAAACAGAGGTGGATGAATTAGAAGTTCTTAGGATATTGCAGAATTCCAATGTAAATACAGTTGTGGGATTAGATGGGACATCAGCTTGGGTTTGCGAGAATGTGCAAGAGAACTGGTAATACCTCTGACTAGGCTGTTTAATTTAAGTTTCAGCTTTGGGAAGTAGAAAGAGAGGCAAAATAATTCACTTGCATAAGGGAGGTTTTAAGACTGCAGTAGCAAATTATAGACCAATTAGTATCTCGGACGTAGTGGTAAAAGTACTGGAAAAATTGGTCATAAAGAGAATTCAAGAAAAGGCAGATAAAAATATGATACTGTATGAGGTAAAACATGGCTTTGTGAAGGGTAGGTTATGCATTAGTAATTTAGTAACTTTTTATATTTGACAGAATACCACATGGAACAGTGTTACACAAATTAGAACAAATGGGGATGAATATGGCACTGGTTAAGTAGATAAGAGGGTGGCTGCTGGACAGATATCAAAAAAGTGGTATATGGAGGGGCAGAATCGAGGCGAAAACAGATGATTAGTGGTGTGCCACAAATTCACTGCTTGGACCACTGTTGTTTAATTTGTACATAAATGATATAGGAAATGACCTGAAAGAAAATATTCAGTTGTTTGAATATTTTCTTTCAGGTTAACTATTACCCTACCTAATTTCTACCTGATGTGAAATTAGGTAGGGTAATAGTTAATCAAGGCGATGTGGAGACGATTTGCATACAATTTAAATAGGCTGTTAGTATGGGCAAAAATAATGAGTGTCAGCTTAATGTGGAGAAATGTAAAGTTATATATTTTAGGATAAATACATTATAACCTGTGTACCACATTGATGGAACTGTAATCCAGTAAATAGATGATGCTAGGGGTGGTGGTAGACAGAGAGTTGAAGTTTAGTGGACATATTCCTAAGGTAGCTCATAAGATTACTTTGCTGTTAAAGAATGTATACTAACAAGTAGAGATATGGAAGTTGTTATTCCTCTTTATAATGCCTTGCTACATCCACATCTGGATTACTTTGCTCAGGTCTGGTCTCCTGGGGATGAGGAAGTGGTGGAGAAGATTCAGAGGTGAGTGACCAAAATTTTTGGTGGTCTGTGAAGTGTTCCCTATGAGGTTAGATTGAGGGTGTGTGGATTGCAGAAGTTGGTTGATAGGAGAAAAGGAGGGAATATGATAGAAACATTTAAGTTACTTAAAGGGTTTTATAGGATTAGTTATATATTGGGTTTTATCCTTTATCCAAGTATAGGCAAACAAAGTTTGCACCTGAAGTACTTTCAGGACTGGGACAACTCATGGTAAAGGTTGTATAAGTTCTCTTTACTTGCCTTAGTATCTCCCACAATGCAAAGCACATCTTCTTGCAGACATGTATGATGCTATGCATTAAGGGAAGGGCCACTACCCTGACTGGTTTTATAGGATTGATACAGGGAAAATGTTTCAGCTCTTGGCTAGAAAGTTGAATAACGGTGTGAGGACTAGATTTTTTGCTTAGAGAGTTGTGAATGAGTGGAATGGGTTGCTAGAGTCAGTTGTGAGTGCTTTGTGTGTTAATGGGTTCAAGGAGAGGTATGATAAATTGTATAGATAGTTTGGGTCTCCTTTTTTTAAATTCCAGAAATTTCAATTCTACTTTCTGATACCTCTACTTACTCCATTAGATTATGACCCTACTTAGATAAACTATGAAGAAACTAATAACCTTTCATGCAACATGACTATATGGCCTATGGATCTTAGAAAAAGATTGAAATCTGTGCATCCCTTAACTCCACATTTATATGGAATGCCCAAAGTACACAAGACTAATATTCCTCTTTGACCGATTGTAGTGGTATTAGCTCACTTACTTATTTGTTATCTAAACATCTTGCTATTCTTCTAAAGGAGCACTTTAGACACATGGACACCTACATCAAAAATACACGATAACTTTTTAGAAAAACTAGGAGAAATTTCTATCTCATCAGTGGACATTCTAGCTAGTCTGCATATTGTATTGTTATTCACAAATGTTCCTGTGGACGAAGCTATGGTACTTATAGATAATCTGTTCCCTCAAGACATCTTTCAACTATTTAAACACTGTCTCGACTCAAATTTTTTCTGATGGAATGGGAAAATCTACAAACAATGGGAGGGGTGGTGGTGGTGGGAGAGTTTGTGAATGTATCTACCTGTATGAGTAAATACATTCACAAACTTCATAAAATTCATAAAATCTACAGACAGATAGAGGGAACTGCCATGGGTTTCCCCTCTTGCCAATTATTACATCAAAAATTTTGAAAAACGAGCCATTGACTCTTCCCCGCTAAACCCCTCTATCTGGCTAAGATATGTAGATGATGTGTTCTCTATTTGGCCTCATGGCCCAGACACATTAGATTCCTTCCTCAGTCACCTCAATAGTCTACATCCAAGAATCCAGTTTACGATGGAAAAGGAAAATTACAATAGTTTACCCTTCCTAGACACCTTAGTAACATGCCTTCCTAATGGTATCCTTTCTTTCTCTGTATATAAAAAACCTACTCATAGAGGTAGATACATTCACAAACTCTCCCCCCCCCTCCCAGCAATATGGCATTATTAAAACTCTGACCAATAGGGCCCACAATCTTTGTTCCAGTAAAACTGTCCTGTCAACAGAACTCAAACAAATACACAACACCTTCCTTTCCAATGGCTATAATGACTACAAAATTAAAAAAATAATCAAGTCCTTCTCCATAACATCTCTTCAGAAGGACTTCAGAAATGCCATCACTTTTCCTTACATCCATGGTACTTCAGAAAAAATAACCAGATCATTAAAAAAGTACAACACCTCCATACAGCTTTTAAGCTCCACTGTAAATTTGCTACCCTTATCCGCTCCACTAAAGACCGGCTCCCTCCTCTTTTAGTGCTTGATATATATATATATATATATATATATATATAGAGTACCTTGTTCCTGTAAACTTGCCTACTTCGGACAAACAGGCAGGTTAGCATCCATCCGGTTAGAAGAACACAGTTCTTACATCTGCAAACACGATTATGGTCAGTCTGGCCTTGCAGATCATGTTTTGGATACATCCCACAGAATCTCCCGTAAAAAAAAAAATACCATGCTCCACCATAGTAAATTCAAAAAAGAAAGACTTCTTTAAATCCGCATCTGCACTCAGGAATCAACCTAATTTAAACAAATACGGTTGCATTAAACTTCCCAAAATTTGGAAAACTTTAATTATCAGAGATCCCTCTTTACATCCCAGGCCACCTGCAAATGCCCATAGAGGGCGCACCACCTAGATAGGACTTTAGTTTCACTTTGTATTGTATTTGTGTGTGTTGTTACAAAAAGTTTTTGTAATCCCCGAAGATGTCTCTGTGACGGATATGAAATATTGTAAGTATTAAAATTAGTTTTAATCCTTTCTCAGTGCTGTTAATATTCCATTAAACCTCTAACATGAATTGAGAAGTCATGGGAATATAACAATGATCTGTATTTAAGTTTTGTAGATCTGGAAAAAACATATGACAAGGTGCGAAGAGAGAAGCTATTCAAAACGCTACAGTTGTATGGTTCAGTGGGGCTTTATATCAAGCAATACTTAGTCTTTATTTGAGTTGTAGGTCAGCAGTTAGTATTGAAGGAAGTACAGGAAGATGGTTTAATGTTAAATCTACTGTCGGACAAGGATGTACATTATCCCCTCTGTTATTCATTATCTATATGGATCACATTACGAAGGAAAGTGGTATTAAACTTCATGTCGAAATTGGAGATGTTAATTTCAGCTCGTTGCTTTTATGCGAACGATGTTATACTTATAAATAAATCCGCTACAAGTCTGCGAGATTCCTGACTAAATTGAATAACTGTTGTAATAGATTTGGTATGAAGGTTAGCAATAACAAGACAATCATCATCATCATCATCATCAAATTCCTGCCATGTACCCTCAAGGGGTGTACAGGATATGACAGTACTACATGAAAAAATTACATCATTACTAACTTCCTATCTACAATTTTCCTCCAAATCAGTCTGTTACTTGTCAAGACTCCAACATTATCAGATCTTATATTTCTATCGTCTAAGGCACTTTGTACCGTATCAATCCACCTATATCTTGGTCTTCCTCTGGGTCGTTTTCCTGCCAACCTGGCAGAGAACACTTGTTTTGCTAATCTTTCCTCTCCCATTCTATTTAAGTGACCATACCATCTGAGATTAGCTCTGCTAACGCATTCCTGGATGCTGACAATGTCAAGTTCTTTCCTAATATCCTCATTTTTAATATGATATTGCCATTGATGCCATCTGTTCACGCCTCTAATCTTTCTCAGGACTCTCATATCTGCGGTCTCTAGTCTTTGGTCAAGTGTTTTACTTCTGACCCAGCTCTCAGATCCATAAGTTAAAACTGGTTTGAACACAGTCTTGTATACAGCTAATTTAGTGTTCCGACTAATTTCTTTCTTATTCCATATGAATTTATTCAATTGACTTCCCACTATACCAGCTTTGCTGATTCTGTTGTCTATTTCTATATTTAGTTTCCCATCTTCAGTAAAAATTGTGCCTAAGTAGCTGAAATGTTTTACTTGTTCCACAGGTTCTCCATTCACAACACAGTTGACATTTTCAATGATTCTGCCTATTTTCATTGTCTTTGTCTTTTTATTGCTGACCTTCATACCATATCTATTACAACAGCTATTCAATTTAGTCAGAGAATCTTGCAGACTTGTAGCGGATTTATTTAGAAGTATAACATCATCTGCATAAAGCAAAGAGCTGACATTAACATCTCCAATTTTGATATCAGGTTTAATACCACATTCCTTCATAATGTGATCCATATAGATAATGAATAACAGAGGGGATAATGTACATCCTTGTCTCACACCAGATTTAACATTAAACCATCTTCCTGTACTTCCTTCAATTCTAACTGCTGACTCACAACTCAAATAAAGACGGAGTATTGCTTGATATAATGCCCCATTGACACCATATAACTGCAGCGTATTGAATAGCTTTTCTCTTGGCACCTTGTCATATGCCTTTTCCAAATCGACAAAACTTAAATACAGATCTTTGTTATATTCCCATGCTTTCTCGACTGTTTGTCGTAAAGTGAAGATCTGATCCTGACAGCCTCTATTTGGCCTGAATCCAGCTTGTTCTTCACCAAGCTTTTCTTCCACAATTCTTCTCAACCGTTTCTCAAGTATACTTGCATTGATCTTGCCAGGAACACTCAGTAGGGAAATACCTCTGAAATTCTCACATTCAGTTTTATTTCCCTTTTTATATATGGGTACTATGAGAGCTCTACTCCAATCATCGGGAATTCGTCCCTCTGTCCAGGCTTTCTGAACTATGCAGTGCAGCCACTGTAAGACTCTTATACCTCCATACTTCAGCATTTCTGGTCGAATATCATCTACTCCTGCTGCCTTTCCACATTTCAAGCCTTTGATGGCTTTTTCTACTTCAAGTATGGATATGTATTCCTGACTGCATGCCTGGTCAGTGTTTTTTATCACTGTGCTGTCATCACTGCTTGTTTCATTTAGCAGTTTTTCAAAGTAATTACTCCATACTTCAAGGATATCTTTTTCTCCTGTTTTCATTTCACCTTTATCATCTTTAATTCCTTTTACAGCACTCTTTCCTCCATTCCTAAGCTTCTTCAACAACCTCCAGAATATTTTGCCACCTTCTTGATATTTATTTTCTATATTCTTGCCAAAGTCCTCCCATGACTTTTGTTTAGCTAGTTTTACACACTGTTTAGCTTTCTTACATTTGTCTCTGTATTCTGTAAGAGTAAAAGCTGACTTATTTGCAAGGAACTTTTGATATACTTTCTTCTTTTCCTTCACTGCCTCTTTAACTTCCTGTGTCCACCAGGGAGTTCTGATTTTTTTATCTTTGCACACAACCTCACCACATGCCTCTCTGGCAGAATCAATCAATGTTTCCTTCAGAGTTTGCCACTGAATCTCCAAGGTTTGATTCCTGTTCTCAAACTCTTTCATTTTCTTTTCAATAATATTTCTGTATTTTAGTCTACAGTTTACATCTGAGAGCTGCTCAACTTTTATTCGCTTTAAAACTTTCTTACATGTTATTCTTTTCAATATGAAATTCAATTTTATCCTGCTCAAGACTAAATAGTGATCACTTCCAATTTCAAATCCTCTGTACACTCTGGTGTCCTGCACCAGGGAGAAAACATCACTATCAACAATAACATAGTCAATGAGACTTTTCTTATTCCTAGCCTCTTCTCTTCATGTGAATTTGTGCACATTTTTATGTTGGAACATGGTGTTAGTAATAACCAGTCCATGTCCTGAGCAGAAATCCAACAGATATTTGCCATTATTATTAGCTTTGCTCTTTTCTCCAAATTTTCCCAAAATATTTTTGTATGTCTCACAATCATTTCCTACTCTACTATTTAGATCCCCAACAAGGACCAACTTTTCCTTTTTCATTGTGTCAGTTGCTTTTTCTAAAGCCTCAAAAAATTCCTCCACTTCTACCTTAGTAGAACCTTCTTTGGGACCATAGGCACAAATAAGTCTCATTGTCCAGTTCCCCATTCTCATATTTGCCCACATTACTCTACTTGAGACTGACTGCCATTCAAGAAGATTAGCCTCGTATTTTGTGTTGAATACTATGGCTACTCCTTCTTTTCCTTGATTGTTATTGCCTGAATATAACATTTTGTATTTATTGCTCAGAAAGATCTCACCAGTTTTGGTCTTTTTTGTTTCAGTCACCCCTATTATGTCGATCTGGTACTTATCTAATTCCTCAGCTAGCTCCATTTCTTTGCCATTCAGGCTTCTTACGTTGATAGTACCGATCTTTAACTCTGGTGATGTTGAGTTGGGGTTTGTTTTCAGATTTGTTCCAGTAGCTGACTTTTCGCTGTTCGCCCTGGTTCCCTGGCGAAAACAACGGGGGCCTTGTTTAACCGGGCGACGCCTCAGCCGGCATGAAATTTTGTCATGTTGTACCATCATTTTATATTTTGGTTTAACCAATAAGAATACAATTTGGTCGGCTAAATCCCAAATTGCCAGCCCATCCTCGTTCGTTCAGTATCAAAGTAGATACCCAACAGGGTGCACCACGAGAAGGTGAGGATTGGACATTAGGTCAGAAGCCCTGGTCGGTTCTCCGCATTCCTTTAAAGGCTATGTGGAGGTCTCCTCTCAGTTATACAGCTTTGACCCTTAAGCACCCCCTAACAAGATAACAAGACAAAGACAATGGAAATAGGCAAAAATATTGAAAATATCAACTGCATTGTGAATGGAGAACCTGTAGAATAAGTAAAGCTTTCAGCTAGGCACGATTTTTAGTGAAGATGGTAAATTAAATATGGAAATAGACAACAGAATCAACAAAGCTGGTATGGTAGGAAGTTAACTGAATAAATTTATATGGAATAAGAGAGAAATTAGTCAAAACACTAAATTAGCTGTATACAAGACAGTGTTCAAACCAATTTTAACTTGTGGATCTGAGAGAAACACTTGACCAAAGACTAGAGACTGCAAATATGAGAGTCCCGAGAAAGATTAAGGGTTTGAACAGATGGCATCAATGGCAATATCATATTAACAATGAGGATATTAGGTAAGAACTTGACATTGTCAACATCCAGGAATGCGTTAGCACAGCTAATCTCAGGTGGTATGGTCATTTGAATAGAATGGTAGAGGAAATATTAGCAAAAGAAGTGTTCTCTGCCAGGTTTGCAGGAAAAAGACCCAAAGGAAGACCAAGATATAGGTGGATTGATACAGTAAAAAGTGCCTTAGAAGATAGACATATAAGATCTGACAATGTTGGAGCCTTTACAAGTAACAGATTTATTTGGAGGAAAAATTGTAGATAGGAAGTTAGTAATGATGTAAATTTTTCATGTAGTACTATCATATCCTGTACATCCCTTGAGGGTAAATGTCAAGAATTTGATGATAGTTATATTATTTTGGTCTTTAAGCACCCATATGCCTAAACTGAATTTACTTAAAATCAGTGTTGCAGAATCATATTCCAGTAGAAAGGTGTGACCATCGCTTAAAATGTTATGGTGTCGTGACGACTCTTTTCTGTCGTGTTCTAATTCTATCTAGTTTCAAGTCACCTTTATGAATAATACATCTAATTACGAAATGATCACCGATCCAAAAGTAGGGAAATTTATATTTATACTGCGCCACCCTATTCTTAGATTAGTCTATATAAATAGTAGGATCAGTTCTAAATTAAGTTAACAGTCATCTCATTAGGCCGAATCATCTATTATCATTTTTACTTGGGGTTCCCGCAAGATTCGAATATTTATGAATGGTGCAATAATAAGGAATTCAGGCAAACACAATATTTAGATCAACAAAATAAAACATTTAATATATGATATGGTCAACAAATACAAGAACTCTATTTTAAAATGGAACTATACAATTAACTTAACACATCTTCTTAGGTCACTGATGCTAATTCAATGTTCTAACTTTCATATACTATTCACAGTCTCAAAAACACAAATCTTCTTATCTCAAGTTAATATAACAATTTCACATCTTATTCAGTCTTCACAAATCTATCAGCTCAATGTTTATATTCACAGCAAATTCACAGCAGGCAATAAACTACGTAAGCTATATTCCAAGCAAATATATTCCCGGACCTTGAGCATCGGAGGTATATTACAGTTAATGCTAGAATAGAGAAACTTATACAACTACTCTTACCAGACAAATTCTTCAATACATCAAATTATTGAGAGAGCACTTATGAATTAACTTAATTAACATTAGCGGAACACACATAACAAATATTCTCCATAGTTTAAACTGTATTACTGTAAGTCGCACTTCACTATTCCAAACAACAGTAATTAGGTACTAATATCTTTTCCTGTTCACTTTTCTCCAAGTAACCAATATAACCTTTTTCCTAGGGCAACATAGAATTTAATCGTAATCCAGATTAACTAGAACTAATCAGAATTTTCGCATTGACTGTCCAGTTTCCTTTTATCTGATTACGGCATCAACCTTTCTTCATAACAACAGCAGTTTTCGCTTATAACATTAAACTTTATGTTTCACTACTTATAGGTTCACTTTCGAACACTATACTCATAAATCTCTGCCCTGAGGATTATATAATCTTGGATCCGCAAAACTCTCTCCTCACTCCTTAATGTTAATTCTGCTCTATATCCTCCCTTCTATGACCTTCCCTCTTCTCTATATCTCTCTCTCTATTCTCTGTGACCCTCACTCCCACCTTACGTTCGAACGCCACGCTCTACTCCACTCGTGGTTGTTTACGCGTGCGTCTCCATGACAACAGACTGCACGTAAACATTTCGCTAATGTAATGTATGGTCTAATATTATTCATGAGTGATTACATAACATTAAATATTTCACAAATAAAAACAACAGAATATTTAAGCTACTTCTTTAACTTTTTGATTACGTATACAGTTAAATATAAATTAACACTTTATGTTACACCACATATATTTAGTTATACAAAATTCTAAACATATTATTATTTTATAAACTAATAATAGGTCAAGTTTTGAATAAATATTTAATTAGTAATTCTTATTTAAGGAATAATAAACAATTTTATATAAACCATGATTAATATTTAATAAGCCATGTTAAATGTGAATGAAAAATAATAAATTACATAACATGGCTTCATTCACAATTTAACAATGGTATTTGAATTCCTATCTCATTTTTTGGTATAGTGATATTATACTTTAATTTTCATTACGTCTTATTTTTTGTTTCTTTCAGGTTACTTTTTCCAGAGAATCTTCCTCACCTTGTAGATGAAATATTTCGTGTATGTGACATTGATCCAAAATCAAGTGCAGTTCAGTTGACACTTGAAGAGATAGGAAGGATATGTGAAGCTTATAATCACTTTTCTAAAGAATACCCAGAAATTGAACATTATGATCACAGAGCTCCAAAGCAGAAAAAGAAAAAGGAAAATTAATTTCAAATCTTTTTGTACACCCCCACATGTAAATATTGAGAACTTTGAAAGCTGCTTTAAAGAAAAATTATGTAAAGTGATTTTCATTAATTTATAGTCGTATAAGTGATATAAACATTAATATAGTATTGATATTGTTTTTCACAACAGACATTTTTATACTATCTTTGCCCAAAAGAAGCTCCCAAATTTTAGGCAGTTGGAAAATAAACGTCTTTAACTTCAGTTAAGTTATGTATTCATTTATTTTATCAAGAAAATCATTAGACTATTTTTAATTAAATTTGGATGTTAGTACAGTCATCTCTCACTATAGCAAACTGAAAGGACCAAATCAATGGAATGGTTTCTAACAGAAGGTTTTAATTAGTGAATTTTCATTAGTACAGCACTGATGCTTTGGGATTTGAACAGGACTGTTTATCAGTTTCTTCTCCATCTTAAAACTAAGTTTCTGTTGTGTTAAAATGAATTCAGAAGCCTCACATAGGAAGATTTTATCCACTCTGCAGAACTATTTTTGTTATCCTATATTAGGTAGAACTTATTTAGTGACATTACATTCACCATCCCTTAATGCCTTCTACTCACTCCCCCCCCACAGCTTTTCATACAATAATCTTATCCTCATTTTGTGTTCACATGATCTTCATAACTTCTAGCAGTAAGTTCTTATTTTCTCCTTTCACTCACCCTCAGTATAGTATCACCCTTGCTGTTATCAGATCTTCCAAATAAGTTCCAATAAATCACATCTCCTCTTTCTTGTACTTACCATTCTGTAATCTGCATTTCCTCATAAATAGCACAATCTTCTTCAAATGTACTTTCCCATTTGTCATTCCCCAGAAATCGAGACCACTGTTATTGTTAATTATATGCAATAATAGTCATTACCGATGCTGTATGCTGCTAATTAATCTTATATATATATATATATATATCCTCTTAGTTTGAATTCTAATATTCTGAACAGGAGTAAAATTATAACCGAAAAATGTGACATTTTTTTGGGTATTTTTTTATCAGATTTTTTTAGTTAAAATTCATAGTATGCTTAAATGACATCGTCTTTTTTTTTTTTTTTTTCCCCTGCTGCCTTAAAACATCAGTCATCACATTTATAAGTAGCTGCCGTTATAGTATTGCTTTTCAGTTTTATCATTTTATCTTCCACATCAGACTATCAGACCTACTATTGTTTATTGGCACTTTGCAAGTTGGAAAATATGTTATTATTCTGCCCATACAGATGTCTGGAGAAAATATGCTGATCTTATAAGCCTTGCATAGCATAATAATATCATATGCGATCAGAACATGTGATGAATTTAATCATGAATATCAAAAATTAAAACAAGAACCAAAACCTTGAAGTCTCAGTGGCAACTAAAGAAAACAATGACTGATTCCACTAGCAAGCGTATGATGAATTTATCTACAGTGATAGAAAAATCAGAACTCAATATAAGAAGTGGCAGTCCTGGAAAAGAAGAAAGTATATCACAGAGTTCCTAGCAAGTAAGTTGACAGATGTCTAACTTACAGAGAGCATATAGAGAAAAATGTAAGAGCTAAGCTGTGTGTAAAAGTAGCTAAACAAACGTCATGGGAAAACAGTAAGAATATATAGAAGATAAATATCATGCGGGCTACAAAATGTCCTGATGGCTATTGAAAATGTTCAGTAATATAAGAAAGAGCAGAGCAAAAAGAATCATAGATGATAAAGTGACATGAAAACTAACTAAAGGTATTTTGAATATCTGTAATTGAAAAAAGAAGCTTGAAATGTGGAAAGGCAGCAGAGTAGATAATATTTAACCATTTCTGGTCAAATATTAGTATCTCTCAAATATGGAGATAAAGTTCAAGTGTCAAATTCTTGCCAACTTTATTTTTGACAGACACACCATTCTGCTAAAATTATAATCTAAGAACATCAGGATTACATCACATTCTTAGAATTTGAAAAGTCTTGCCTTACTTACCAAGCCATTGACCTGGAATCAAACCAAACAGATTTAAATTTGATCATACGTTTCTTGAAACTTGCAAAACTTTATGGCAGCAGTCCAAATCCTAACTGCTCTGATTGCATTTCTTAAAATTTTTGGAAGTAATCATGATTAACTGTTTTTGTAATAATAAGTTGCGTAACTGTATTTCAATTACAAAACTACCCACTGTTTCCTTTTGAACTCTAACAGTGCATTCTCCTTTTAACTCAACTGTAACCGACATGAGCAAGCAAGTAAGCACATTCAGTGCGATTCATGTTTTGAATGTTGTCAACTTATCTCTTTTCTCCCTCTCATGATGTCTTTGTGACATAGGATGAAATATACTGGAGAATAAATTCAGTTTTTCTGTACATGCTAACCATTATAAAAATATAGCTCACTATTAATACTAACCAGAGCCCACCATCAGTAAACTGGAGACTGACAAAGTTAATGCACTGAAATAGCTGCTAGATCAACAACCATCAAAATATCAGATGGTTATGAGTTTGGGATGTATTCTGCTTAGATTATGCAATAACAGTTTTTGATGCAAAGTAATGAATCTCACCAACTGGAAGAAGATACTGTGAAACAATGAGTCGTGCTTCTAATGGGCACATGGATATATACACAGAATACGTTTTGTTTTCATTTTAGAAAAATAAGGCAAAAAGGTATTATTAAGAGAGAGACCTCCAGGGAGTCAGGAGCTCATTGAGGGAGGCTACACATGCACTAGCTATCATACTTATTCTTGAATTTATTCACACTGCTTGCACACACAACATCCAATGGCAGTCCCTTCCAATCATGCACTACCCTATGAGAGAAAAATCTAGCCCTCACTCCTTAGTAGCATTCGTTCTCAGCTTCCAAGGATGTCCTCTTGTCCTTTCCCCACCCTCCATAAAATGAAAAATTCCATCAACCGAAATCCTGTATGATATGACCGTTTTAGAAGTTTGTAAGTCTCATCATATCATTCCTTTTTCTCATGTTTCAGTGTCTGCAATCTACAAATTCTAAATATGTCTTCATTATCAATATTTTGCAATCTTGATATCATTTTTAACACTCTCCTTTGTACTCTTTCAACTTTATCAGAATCACAATGGAAACCAGGAGACCAGACCTGTGCACAATAGTCCAAGTGAAGTCTTATCAAGGTCTTGTAAAGAGACAAAATGACATCCTTATCTTTACATGTGAAAGTTCGTTTCAGCATTGTAATAATCTTTTGAGTTATATTTACAATTTTTGCTACATGGCCCGTGAACTTCAACTTGCTGTCTACTAACTAACACTCCAAGATCCCTAGCCTGATCAGTTTCTTCTAGCATAATCCCACCAACATAATACAACATTGAATACCTAATCACGTCAAAATACACAATTTACTGATATTGAACTGACATCCATTTCCCATGCCCACCATTCCAACCTATTCAAATCATCCTGCAAATACTGCATATCAGCAACATTCCTGATTATCTACCTGTCTTTGCAACAGCAAATAGCTATATGTTGCCTGTCAAATCCTTCCCAATAACATTAATGTACAGATTGAATAACTTTTTAATATCTGTCAGTTGGCTATCCTTTTATTCATGCTAATATTTTATAATCCAAACCCATATTCTCCAATTTATGCAGCAGTCTTCTGTGCTGTATTCTGTCAAATACCTTAGCAAAATCAAAAATTATCATGGTATATCTGTTCCCCTTGTCTAGTTCAATGGTACCATTATTACATTCTGTAATAATGGTACCATTGAAAACATGTCCTCTTAGTAAACCCATGCTGTTCGTTGCAAAGTAGAGATTCACTGTCAACCCATTTCTGAATGCAAGCCCTAACCAATTTTTTAAAATCTTTACCACCACTCATGAGATACTGATTGATCAATAGTTGGACACATGGGTCTTTCCACCATCCTTGTTCAATGGGATTACGATACGTTCTTTCCATTCCTGCGGAATTTTCCCTATTCTGAGACTCAAATTATATAGCTTGGTTAAAGGAATAGCCAGATCAGCTGAACACTTTTAGCACCCATGATGGTATCCCATGAGTTCCTATTGCTGAACTCTTATTCAATTCATGCAACAGCTCTAATACCTCCTCTTCATCCTTTCTTTTATTCATTTTAAATTCAATTAAAATGAAAGACCTCTTCTTCATACACCTGAGTTTCACTGCTCTCTTCATTCAGTGAAGAGGTAGCAGTGAATTCAATGTTGCATACACTTGGTTGATAGCTTTTAGCAAAATGGGCACTCATTAGTTGAACAACCTCTTCTGATCCTATCATTCTCATACCATCTGCATTCAGAAGAGTTATTCTTTCTTTTACTTGAAGTACATCGATTGAATTCTTGTGGGTTTTTTTTAACCTGCAGAGCCAGTTTCTTTTCATACTCAGACTTAGCTTTCCATACAACAGTTGTGACTATTCTAGCCTGCTGCTTATAATTTTCATAACTGACATCATCCTTATGCAGACTGTATTCCTCTCACATCATCCATTTCTTATGATTCTCTTGCTTAATAAGATTACACATCCATTTGATTCTACCCTGTTTATTCTTCAAACTCTTGGGACACATTCTGATATTGCATCATATAAGTATTTTTTAAATGCTTCTTATGCACTGTCAATATTCTTCCCATCCAGCAACCAATACATTCTGCTGAACTCAGTATACTCCTCATTTGGTCATAATTTCCTGCTTTGTACTTCAGCATGTAGCTTTTCTGAATGGAACATTCATAAACTTAGTCACTTCCTAAGTGAGTACCACATGATCACTATCACCAACTGCAGGCAGAATATTTATCTCTCTAACTGAAACACCCTCTGACACTAATGAAATCCAGCACTCTTTGACCTCGAGTTCCTTGTATCACATGTTGCTTCAGGAAGTTGTCTTGCAGCAGCTCAATAAATTCAGTTTCATTTTTGTCATGAGATTTTACTGCTACCCAATCAATATTTGGATAATTAAGGTCTCCCATTATGATTACTCTTTTTGCATCTATCGTCTCTATTGGTGATGCATTTCTTCATCACTAGCAACCGATCCACCAGATCTGTAACAACACCTCAGTATGTAATTGATCTGGTAAGATTCCACCTCACACCAAATGGCTTCAAATTCACTGCTGCATGAAATACCATTACTAGTACCACAATCATAGGTCTCAACACTAACTGGATTCAAGTCATCAGATATCGTTAGCAGCACATCCCCTCCTCTCATCCTTCCTAAAAATACTGTACCCTTTACACTCGATACCAGTTAGTACATCTGATTCTGACAGCCAGGTCTCACTAATGCCTACAATCTGAGGTCCCAACATACTGACCAAGGCAACAAACTCTACCCCTTTGTTTCAGATACTCCTAGCATTTGCATATAGACATAATAATCTACCTGCATGTTCTTTTGTATATCTGCAGACTGCATGACACAGTTGGCAACTTGAAGATCTCTATTCTTCTCTAGTGCCTTGTAGTGTAGATATCTTTGTACATGTTTGATAGGTCCAAACTGGACAAACACAAAGTTGAAATTGTTCTCTTCTCGTAATCATTTTCATGATAATGACCATTCCCATCATTAGCGCAACTGTCACTCTTACACTCATATTCCCACCATTCCTCCCATTATAATTTTAGTTTCCCTCACTCTCTGTGTTAGGTCTCATACCAATTATCAGTTTTTCAAGACTCCTGATACCAAACACATTCAGGTGTCTAATCTTCCCTTACTCTCACTCTATATATCCAAAAACTCGCATCCATTCCTTCCACACAGCCTGTGCATCAAATCATTTGCCATCATAGCCCTTTTTATTAATTCATTTTTATCATATCAAGGTAATATACTTACTATTTTCACTTTCTCACTTTTTACTCTTGCCTCTTCCAACAACCCTTTCATGTCCTCTCTCATACTCAACTTATCACTAGTTAAGTCGTTAGTACCTACTGCAATTACGATCTCATTTACTTTTCTGTTTTGTTTATGAATTGCTTGCTTTATATTTTTAATTTTTGCTCCTGGAAAACTCAAAGTTATAGCCTCTTCAACAGCATGTTTTATGATAGAATCAGCATATCAAATAACATCCTTCTTTTTAAAGAGTTACCTGATTCTGTGCTTTGTTGTTTCTTATTTTGCTGCGTAATTTTCTTTTCCTCCCTGTATTCATTCAGAAATGCCTCTCCACTTGCTGTAATTCTCATATTATCTCTCTGATAATTTGCTTTAATTTTGCTATTTTGGAGGTTAATTCATTTTCAATAACCTCCTTAGTGAGGCAAGCCTTCTTGTTCTCGATTTCGCTGTTCTTCTTAGCTTTGTTTCTTGTGTGTTTTTGGCACCATTTTAAATATAGTTTAAAATGGTGTCAAATTTAATACTGCAATATCTTAATAAAAAATGTTATAAAACACTAAAAACATGAAAATCTACACTAATATACTATAAAGCACTAATTTTCTAAGGGTAAAACACAATAAAACAGATAAAAATCACCAATTTTACATGAGCTGTAAATTCACCAACCAATCACAATGTAGTCTCAAACCAGGATAGTATCACCATCAAATTCCTGATGTGCACCCTCAGAAGGTGTACAGGATACTAAGGTAGTATCGTATGGTAATGTTTACATTATTATTAACTTCTTATCAATTTCTTCCAAATTAATCTGCTGTTTTTCAGTCTTCCAGCCCTTCCATGTGAGGCACCTGTTTGTGGTGGAGGGGACCTCCCAATGATGGTACTGGCCCTTTCATTCTTTCTCGTATTCTTCACTCTAATTCTCCTGAATCTTTTTTCTATCCTATCTTCCAGATTACCATCACTGGGATCCAATGGAGTGTTTGCCATGCAGTGCAATCCATGGACTAGAAAGGAGGATCCTAGTAGTCTTGCATTACTTTGGCCTCTGCTTTGTCAAGACAGACAGTACTGGATGGCCTGCCCAGGATCAGTCACTAGTGGACTTGCCTGCAAGGGTCAAAGGTGTTGCAGTAAGTCTTCTTCCCAATGGTCCTGGGACAGTGCCCAAGGCTGCTGTGATGATCATATAGTGTCTGGGATAATCATGACGTTCCACTTCCAAGCAAGGTCATTGCTTGCCAGATAGTGGGTGTCCCTATGTGGCTCCTTGGTGGCTGGAGAGCTCTGGCACTGAACAAAAAACCACTTGAGCATGATTCCTTCATCCTCAATCATTTCAGGGGCCTGTACAAAGCCCCAACAAAGTACTGATATCATTGATACTTTTTTGATAAAAAAAAGTAAGAAAAAACAAAAGACGTGATACCAGTATAAATGTACCAGTTTTTCTAATCATCCATGCATGCTATAGGTGAAAAGGTAATAGAGAAAATGTTGCTCTTCTTCATTCAAAAAGATATAAAAGGACTGGCAGGTTCTCCCAAAACAGTTAAGAAACTATGTTCTGTCATGTCAACAGATTTTAAAAACTACTCAGAGCAACATTAATGGGTAGAATACCAATAACAGTTACACCCCATAAAACACTCAATTCCTGTAGAGGAGTGATCTTAGAGTTGGATCTCCTAGATGTCCCTGCTGAGGAGATATGTTCAGAACTGAAAGATCGGGGGGTGACAGGTATGAGGTGCATCATGATCCATACATAAGGCTGGTCACCTTGTTCCAACCAGAAACATCATCCTTATATTTGATACTACTAAGCCTCCAATATCTGTTAAAGCTGGGTATCTCAATTGTCCTGTTCGACTCTACATCCCTAATCTGTTAAGATGCTTCAAATGCCAGAAATATGGACATGCTCAAACTGACTGTCGTGGCTGTGCCACCTCTGCCCAATGTGGCAGTAAAGATTATGATAACCAATTTTGCTTTGCCAAAAAGCTAAATGTGTAAACTGTCAGGGAGTTCATCCAGCATACTCCTATGCATGCAAAAAGCAGAAAGATGAGAAAGAAATACAAAAAATAAAAATAGAACAAAACATATCATATCAGGATGCAAAAAGAAAGTTAACCAACACCACACCTGCTCTGAGATTCTCTTATGCTGAGAAGGTAACAATTAAGAAAATGTCAACAGTATTCAAACTTGTATGCTATTCCACTATTTGATAATTTCACCATACCTGAACTTGACTTTACAATCATGACTGTTTTTCTGTTGAGTGCATCCAAAAATGTTTCCATTCAATGAGAACCCACTTGTAAAAAAAAAAATTATGACAAGGTTATCAAAACACCAGACCCTTCCACAGAAAAAATGGGTACTTCATTATCCATTGAAAGCAACTCGAACTTACCTAGTGAATCCTAACACATCCAAATATGTATTGGATATTTTTCCAGCAGAAGAGATGGACACTGGTCATCCATACTTTCCAAAATATGAGAGAAATACAAACCTGATAAGGGCAAGTCCTCAACTTTCTGATAAACAAGTCTACGAATCCTAAACAGTAGGTACAATGGAACTGTTGTGTATTTTGCCAGAATATTGATGATATCAAGCACTTGCTTTAAAAACAAAACCTTTTTGTTTATGTTTGCAGGAAACTTATTTAAAACCTAGTGAGGATCCTACCTTCAGGAATATTACTCTTGTATGCAAAGACAGAATGGGAGATGGCCCTGCACATGGTGGAGTAGCTATTCCCATGGGCAGTCATACTCCTTTCCATCATATTCAGCTTAATACTGCTCTGGAAGCAGTAGTAGTGATTCGCCTATCTGTGCGGATTTCTAATCACAGTATGCCAATGTATTTACCACCAGATTCTGAATTAAATCAAACAGAACTCAATAATCTCATAATGCAACTGCCCCTTGGCATCTTATATATCTTTTTGAGATTGACAAAACTTAAATACAGATCCTTGTTATATTCTCATGATTTCTTGACTGTCTTAAAATGAAAATAAGATCCTGACAACCTCTATTTGATCCAAACCTTTTTATGATTGGAACTATGAGAGCTATACTCCCATCCTCCAGAATTTGCCCTGCAAATTATACCTTCTGAATTATGCAGTACAGTTCTGCTATAAAACTTTCATACCTCTGTATCTGAGCATTTCTGGGCAAATAATATTTACTCTGCTGCTTTTCTATCTCAAGTACTGATAGAGGTAGTATTGTTCAAGTATTGATAATTATAGGCACAAAGATAGTCCAACTGAATTCATTATAAATGCATGAGTATTAGTTCTCTCAGTTTGAAATTTTTAATCTTCATCTTAACATCAGAGCCTCTCCAGAGCTCGGTCAGTTTTGACAATGCCCTTTGGGTGGAAAGACCTCGGTTCGAATCTTATTCTAGGAAATGAAGGACCTTTATTGTAGCTTTTCAACTGAAGGTAAGTTAGCTGGTCTCATAGGGAGATGCCATGGTTTTTTTCTCCTTGAAATTCAGGGAGGAAAAAACCATGCCACCTCTGTATGAACTCAATCCATCATATCTGGTTTCAAAAGCCTACACAGTAGGGTGTGCATCCTTGCATAAATGCAAAACAGATAGATCTTAATAAAATTTCAGAAGAGCTCAAAAAAATTTCAGATAATCTCTCTCTGAGAACACAGTTTTTTCCATTATAGCTGTATTTAGGCATATCATAGTTACAAAGCCAGCATTTGTGAGTGAGATTATTTACAAATTAGGCAGTAAATGACACAGTAGAATGCAGTTGATATAATTGTATTTTGGCAGCAACTGCACAGATGAACAATCAGGAATTAGTTAACATATTTCTGTTAATTATATTTTACTGCTGATTACAGAATTTACACTTTTTTTTATTAAGAAAATTTGACAATGTTGGAATCAAAGAGCAGTGTGTTGTTGCTGCCACCATTCCTACAATAAAAACAACTTCATTGTAGATCTGGAAATGTAATAAGGAGCATTGTCAAAGAACAAGGTCACATTCTAGACAGGAGAACTGTTTACAAGTATTCATGACTAATTTTTAGTATTAACAACACCACACAATTTTAGAAAATAGATGTTTTATTAACTGCTTATATTTTGCTGAATTTCAACTCAGCATCATCAGAGCACAACACGCTTGTACATGCAACAGTGAGTGAGTGAAACAATAAAATTGCACTGGACAAAAGATCATCATCAAATTCCTGACATGTACCCTCAAGGGGTGTACAGGATATGATAGTACTACATGAAAAATTTACATCATCACTAACTTGCTATCTACAATTTTCCTCCAAATCAGTCTGTTACTTGTCAAGACTGCAACACTATCAGATCTTATATTTCTGTCGTCTAAGGCACTTTGTACTGTATCAATCCGCCTATATCTTGGTCTTCCTCTGGATCATTTTCCTACCAACCTGGCAGAGAACACTTGTTTTGCTAATCTTGCTCGCCCATTCTGTTTAAGTGACCATACCACCTGAGATTAGCTCTGCTAATGCATTCCTGGATGCTGACAATGTCATGTTCTTTCCTAATATCCTTGTTTTTAAAATTATATTACCATTGATGCCATCTGTTCAAACCCTTAATCTTTCTTGGGACTCTCATATCTGCAGTCTCTAGTCTTTGGTCAAGTGTTTTACTTCTGACCCAGCTCTCAGATCCATAAGTTAAAACTGGTTTGAACAATGTCTTGTACAGCTAATTTAGTGTTCCGACTAATTTCTCTCTTATTCCATATGAATTTATTCAATTGACTTCCTAACACACCCGCCTTGTTGATTCTGTTGTCTATTTTCATATTTAATTTACCATCTTCACTAAAAATCGTGCCTAAGTAGCTGAAATGCTTTACTTGTTCCACAGGTTCTCCGTTCACAATACAGTTGACATTTTCAATGATTCTGCCTATTTTCATGTCTTTTTATTGCTGACCTTCATACCATATCTATTACAACAGTTATTCAATTTAGTCAGGGAATCTTGCAAACTTGTAGCAGATTTATTTAGAAGTATAATATCGTCTACATAAAGCAAAGAGCTGACATTAACATCTCCAATTCTGATATCATGTTTAATATCACTTTCCTTCATAATGTGATCCATATAGATAATGAATAACAGAGGGGATAATGTACATCCTTGTCTCACACCAGATTTAGCATTAGACCATCTTCCTGTACTTCCTTCAATTCTAACTGCTGACTTACAACTCAAATAAAGACGGAGTATTGCTTGATATAATGCCCCATTGACACCATATAACTAGCATATTGAATAGCTTCTCTCTTGGCACCTTATTATATGCCTTTTCCAAATGGACAAAACTTAAATACAGATCTTTGTTATATTCCCATGCTTTCTCAACTGTCGTAAAGTGAAGATCTGATCCTGACAGCCTCTATTTGGCCTGAATCCAGCTAAAAGATCTAAAGTCTAAATTTCCCCCTGATATTTTTGAATTATTTAAATTTACTATGAATGCAGGTTATTTTGCATGGGGAGAGAAATTTTACAAACAGATTAATGGTACTGCTATGGGTTTCCCCCTCCCCCCCCGTTAGCAAATTTTTACATGGAACACTGAAAACAAAGTACTTACCACAGCTACATATAAGTCACAAGTGTGGTTATGCTATGTAGATGATATGTTTGCCATCTAGCCCCATGGACAAGACACTTTGGATGCATTTGTCACCTACCTAAACAGCCAACACCCCAAAATCCACTTCACAGTAGAAAAAGAATCGAATAACTGTTTACCATTTCTTGACACATTAGTCACCAGCCTTTCAGATGGATCACTATCTTTTTCCATTTACAGAAAGTCTACACACACAAGAAGATACCTACATAAACAATCACATCATCATCCAGTCCAACAGTATGGCATTTTAAAAACACTTACACACAGAGCCATTTGTTCTAACGATACAGCTCTGACTACAGAACTTAAATATATGCACTATATGTTCTTAGCCAACGGCTATAATCCCTATAAAATAGATAAAATACTACATAGGCCCATTACTCTGCCCTCCCTTAATACACAAGAACACAACATGACCATTTCTATTCCCTATGTTGTCAGAGGTACATCAGAAAAGACAGCCAAAGTATTGATGAAACATGGCCTTCGCACCACTTTCAAACCAGCAACTCTGATCTGCTTGCCTAAGGATAAAACTTCACCCTTTAGCACACCCAGGAGTGTATGAAGTTCTCTGTGACTTGGCCTGTTTTGGGCAAGCAGGAAGATCAGTTAACATCTGCCTGAAAGAACATGAAAAATACATTTGCTACTATTACTATGGCAAGTCAGGATTGGCAGACCACACTTTGGACACTCCCTCACACAGTATTAGATGGAGAAAAATGAATGTGCTATTTAGCAGTTGCACAGATCTGAAAGATTATTTTTTGAGTCAGCAATGGCTTTGAAGAATTCTCCCAACCTTAACAAATATGGTTGTATTAATATGCCAAATATATGGGAGACTGTTATCCTAAGAGAAACACCCGAAACTGATGATGTTGAGTTGAAATTTAGTGAAATATAAGTAGTTAATAAAACATCTCTTTTCTAAAATTGTGTGGTGTTGTTAATACTGTAAAAATTAGTCATGAATAACCGTCAACACCTAAGCTTATCTGTTAGATTGTTTAGAAGGTAATGTCATCATTCAAGATTCCAATTCTTATTCTTCTGTGGTCATTCTTCCATTTACTTGCTACAGAATACCAAAATGAATAGGCCAAAGGAAATCTGAGATTTCCTTTGGCCTATTCAGCTAACCTTCTTTTTATAATCTGATTTTGCCTTCCTCACATTGCTCTCATTATCTCCTGCTCTTTATGGTGCTTCTAAGCCTCCTCACCACTCTTCTTATAATATCGGATTCCACGACATTCTCTTTTTATGCCATTTTTACTTTAAAGTATTATTCATCCATTTAACTTCATATGATGTGATTTATTCTCCTCACTCTGAAGATGCACTCAGACACATCCTCTTACTAATTCCCATACATTATATTCCTTTACTATACAGTTTCTCGTGCCAAGGTACCACCTCACCTGCCTTATAATTCCACGTGCCCTTTCATAGTCAAAGTTTTCATATGATTTGTCACCTCTGAGTCCAAACTGCATAATCACTCCCCCCCACCACACACACACTAACTAAAAGTATAACAGTGGCCTAATTTATTGACAGATTCTCTGATCCCTTTACTAGGTCAAATAATCTTGAACCACAAGTTCCTTCTATTACATGCTGCTAAGGGCAGTTTTGCTTAGTAATTTTATGAATTCACTTTTCCTCATCATACATGCTTTCGTCCTCCCTCTAGTCTAAATCCTCATATTTTAATCACCCATAAAGACTGCTTTCCTTGTATCTATAAGATTTATCTGCCTATGCAGTTTAGTTCACAATCCTCTGACTGCAAACTAAACAACCTCAAACCCCAACCTGTACCACTTATACTATTCAACAGAGTAGATTTCTTCTGCAGTCTTTAGCAATACTCTCCCCCCTTCCTATTTTGTTTGTCCTCTCTTGAATACACTGAATCTTCACATTGTGTTTCTTGAAGAATATCCTCTTCTGTTAAACAGGTTTCACTAATGCCAATAACTTTTGGACCTGCTTCATTTATCAATGATAAGAACACCTTACCTTTATTTGTGATGTTTCTGGCATTAGCATGATAGCCAGCCATCAGACTGATCAGGATTCAGGTCTTAAAATTGACCACTTCACATAGGAAGCTGGAGAAGATTCCTCCACCACTTTCACTGTTTTTCACAGTGTTTCATTTTCAAATTAATGCACACATCCATACTTTTATGCAGCTACTCAGGTGCATCTAGTTTTTCTCGGAATGTTCATATTTCTTTCATCAAACAGCAATTTCTCCAAACACTAATCTATCCCAAGTGCAAATAAATCCTTTTACCCATCATAATCACACACCATTTTTCCTACAATTTATTCACTGAATCATTCACAATCATCTTTCCACCTCAGCTAGTTCCTGTCATATCACAGCAAAGATTCACAACTGACTTTTTTGCCTCACTTGACAACTATTTCATATCTTCTGTTAGACTGTGCTTATCTCCTCTGAAATAATTTTTTCTGACCACCACAATCATATCACCCACTCCTACATGCTTGCATGTTGCCTTCAATGTGTCACAAATCTTTGCTCCCAGAAAATACAAAAATAGAAGATGCATTTAATTTCCAAGTAGTCACCATCCTGATTATTAGAGGGCTATAGCAGAGTTTCCAAATTATTTAACTCTTAGACCAAACATTAATGTAAAATTGACTAATGGCCTTTCATGGATGGAATTTACATAAAAAAAAAAAAAATACACACCACACTTATATGCAACTGACAATGTATTCTTTAATACTAATGTGATCTTTCTAGAGCTGTTTTGCTCAATTTTCAGTATCCTTCCTAACATCATTTCACTGTCCACTATTGCTTCAAATTCCTAGTCTTGTCAATTTTTTGCAGTCCAATTTCATCACAGTAATAACATATCTTATAATGTTTCATTCCAAGTATAATTTTATGCTCCAGACAACTAATAACCATTATCATTTGTTTACAAGTGTTAATAAAATCACCTTTATTAACAACTGCTCTTAGCGGCTTAGCATCATGAGCAAACAACTGAATGTCTCCCCTCCCCACACACACACAAAATGAAAATAAATAAAAAAAACCAAACCATTCTTGATAACATCAATTTGAAACATAAATAGTAGTGGTCCAAATATAGAGCCCAGTGGCAAATATCCTGTATGTGTTTCTACCATTATATTATACATTACTCTTTGATGTCTATCCATCAGCCACCAGCTTTATATCTCCAACCACCATTTGCTCTATGACTATGCTCTATGGTAGAGCAAATGGTTCAAGCCTACAAAATGTTTGTGAACAGTTTGTTCATTATTTCCATAAGCGATATCCATCACTGCCTTAATCAACAAGTTCTGATGTACTGGGAGTGTTCTGCTGTAATGCATAGGGCATTCAGGAAGATCACAAACGAGAATCATGAGTGTGTGCAGGAGCAAATATTACAGTCTCTGAAATGCAGTCGATGCCAAACAGTGATAAAGCTTGGGATACTGAGGCGATCACTACAGAGAATCCTTAAGGTGCTGGGCACCTTTTTGTACATCATTCAGGTTTATCAGAACACTTCCCGAGACTCATTTCGAGGTTTACAGAATTCCCATACCCTTTATGATCTGATCTTACATCACTTGATGCCTCATGAGCCACCTTCAAACCTTCATAAACTAAGAGATAAGATTACAGGGTATGTCCAGCAGATGTCCTAACCCTTGTTCTCCAAGATGGCAAAGAACCTTTGCTACATGCAAAGGTTCTTTTTTACAAAACCTATCTTGAAAGACAAGGTGCCCATTTTGAGCATTTAATACACCATCATTAATGTTTTATTCGACCAAAATTCCACTGATAGTTATGGATGTACATATCATCGTATGTAAACATATATTTCTTTGTTAATAAACCTACAACTATTGGTAGAATCTTAGTCAAATAAAACATTAATGGTGGTGGATTATATGCTCAAAATTGACCTTGTCTTTCAAGAGAGGTTATTATGCAGCGTGCAAAGGTTCTTTGCCATCTTGGAGAATAAGGGTTGGGACATCTGCTGAATATGCCGTATAATTTTATCCCTTAGTTCATCAAGGTTTGAAGGTGCATTTACTCCATAACACTGCATTTCCCAAACTACGTTCCACGGCAAGTGAATAAGTGTTCCATGAAAAATTATCAAAATTGATATGAGCCTGGAATGATTTTAAATGCTGATTTTAAAAGTTTAAACATGTTTAAAAATCAGGCACTCCTCACTTTGCGTGTAGGTTGTGCTATTAAGGCCAGCACACACTGGCTGACAGCCACCTGCAGTTGCCGACACCTCCAAGTGCAAGTGAATTATGGAGGTATCTATTCTAGGAAACGTGTGGTCACAAGCAAGGTCAATGCACTGCGGCCCGGCATACCTGTAGTGTGCACTGTCGCATTTTTGTGATGCGATACAGCCTGCTGCACCGATAGTTTGCACTTAGCTTTACACTGAATATGAGACCGATGATACCCTACTCTAACCAAGGTGTTCCATTAAAATTTCAGGATTTGTGAAGTGTTCTACGCTGCCATAACATATATTGTTGTAGTTATTCAGTACGGTTTTTGTGATATACTGTATAAGTTGTTGCCTCTGTCTTGGAGTCTCCTTTATGTACCAGAACTATCTTACTTATCCTCTTTCTGTTCCTTACAATCCTGTCAGTGCTGAGACTTAAATAGTCTAGTCAGGAGCAATGCAATTCTATTTCCCTTTCTCATAGCACACAAGCCAGTATCCTATCCAATCTCATGGCTGTATTCACAGTGAGATATTATAATATCTGAAGCATCTCCAGTGTATCTACCTCTATTTTCACACTGGTTTCTGTCAATGCATTACCTCCACCTGGAAAATACACTCTGGCAGAGCGATTATTCTGTAATTCAACTATTTCTTCTGCTTCTGTCACCTTCCTTCCTTCTTCATGCTGGTTATCTTTCTTGCCTGTACTTTATACTATTAATTCACTTACCATGTTTCTTTATATTCCTTCTACAACATTTTCTTTTTTTACAACTGCTACTCATCCATTTTACTCTCATCTGATTTATTTTACTGATCTAGGTATGCAGTCTGATGCTGCTTCCTGCAAACATCTCTTGATCACTCCCATCACTGTTAACATTCTTCCCTTGCAGCAGTTTTTCATGTGATGCACTGATACAACATGCTTCCCAAGCTTGTTGTAATAAGTAGCTCCTATATTTCCACATATACCTCTAATCAATCGAAAATTTTGCATTTTCGATTGATTAGAGACACTGGAAAGCGAGATTACATAATCACGCTTTCCAGTGTTGGAGGCAAAGTAGCTGCCATTGTAGACAGATCCTCTGATGTAATGTATTCAGTTCTCCCAAACCAACGATCCCCTCCATCACATGATGTGTTAGGTAATTCTCTTTCAGTAAATGCATAAATTTGATTTCATCTCCCCATGCATCCTTTCAATTTACATTCCCATACCCAAATATCCATAACAGTTACTTATCTTGTTCTCAGTGAACTAATTTGTCAGCACATACACCACTACATCTTCCTTTGCAGCAGCTAACTATATATATACAGGTATCCCTTGATATATGCGGTTAATTAATCCCTGATGGACACCGCATATATCAAAACTGCATTATTCAATGTTAAGAATTAATGGGAATAATTATAATCAATCCTGCAAAATATAAAAATTTAAACATGATTTTTTTTTTTAAGGTCATCATCATCATCATCAAATTCCTGCCATTTACCCTCAAGGGGTGTACAGGATATGATAGTACTACATGAAAAAATTACATCATTATTAATTTCCTATCTACAATTTTCCTCCAAATCAGTCTGTTACTTGTCAAAACTCCAACATTATCAGATCTTATATTTCTATCGTCTAAAGCACTTTGTACAGTATCAATCCACCTATATCTTGGTCTTCCTCTAGGTCGTTTCACTGCCAACCTGGCAGAGAACACTTGTTTTGCTAATCTTTCCTCGCCCATTCTGTTTAAGTGACCATACCACCTGAGATTAGCTCTGCTAACACATTCCTGGATGCTGACAATGTCAAGTTCTTTCCTAATATCTTTGTTTTTAATATGATATTGCCATTGATGCCATCTGTTCACGCCTATAATCTTTCTCAGGACTCTCATATCTGCAGTCTCTAGACTTTGGTCAAGTGTTTTACTTCTGACCCAGCTCTCAGATCCATAAGTTAAAACTGGTTTGAACACTGTCTTGTACACAGCTAATTTAGTGTTCCGACTAATTTCTCTCTTATTCCATATGAATTTATTCAATTGACTTCCCACCATACCAGCTTTGCTTATTCTGTTGTCTATTTCTATATTTAATTTACCATCTTCAGTAAAAATCGTACCTAAATAGCTGAAATGTTTTACTTGTTCCACAGGTTCTCCATTCACAACACAGTTGACATTTTCAATGATTCTGCCTATTTTCATTGTCTTTGTCTTTTTATTGCTGACCTTCATACCATATCTATTACAACAGCTATTCAATTTAGTCAGAGAATCTTGCAGACTTGTAGCAGATTTATTTAGAAGTATAACATCATCTGCATAAAGCAAAGAGCTGACATTAACATCTCCAATTATGATATCCTGTTTAATACCACTTTCCTTCATAATGTGATCCATATACATAATGAATAACAGAGGGGATAATGTACATCCTTGTCTCACACCAGATTTAACATTAAACCATCTTCCTGTACTTCCTTCAATTCTAACTGCTGACTTACAACTCAAATAAAGACGGAGTATTGCTTGATATAATGCCCCATTGACACCATATAACTGTAGCGTATTGAATAGCTTCTCTCTTGGCACCTTATTATATGCCTTTTCCAAATGGACAAAACTTAAATACAGATCTTTGTTATATTCCCATGCTTTCTCAACTGTCGTAAAGTGAAGATCTGATCCTGACAGCCTCTATTTGGCCTGAATCCAGCTTGTTCTTCACCAAGCTTTTCTTCCACAATTCTTCTCAACCGTTTCTCAAGTATGCTTGCATAGATCTTGCCCGGAACACTCAATAGGGAAATACCTCTGTAATTCTCACATGCAGTTTTATTTCCCTTTTTATATATGGGTACTATGAGAGCTCTACTCCAGTCATCGGGAATTCGTCCCTCTGTCCAGGCTTTCTGAACTATGCAGTGCAGCCACTGTAGGACTCTTATACCACCATACTTCAGCATTTCTGGTCGAATATCATCTACTCCTGCTGCCTTTCCACATTTCAAGCCTTTGATGGCTTTTTCTACTTCAAGTATGGATATGTATTTCTGACTGCATGCCTGGTCAGTGTTTTTTTACCACTGTGCTGTCATCACTGCTTGTTTCATTTAGCAGTTTTTCAAAGTAATTACTCCATACTTCAAGGATATCTTTTTCTCCCGTTTTCATGTCACCTTTATCATCTCTAATTCCTTTTACAGCACTCTTTCCTCCATTCTTAAGCTTCTTCTACAACCTCCAGAATATTTTGCCAACTTCTTGATATTTATTTTCTATATTCTTGCCAAAGTCCTCCCATGACTTTTGTTTAGCTAGTTTTACACAGTGTTTAGCATTCTTGCATTTGTCTCTATATTCTCTAAGAGCACAAGCTGACTTATTTGACAGGAACTTTTGGTATGCTTTCTTCTTTTCCTTCACTGCCTCTTTAACTTCTTGTGTCCACCAGGGAGTTCTGATTTTTTTATCCTTACAGATAACCTCACCACATGCCTCTCTGGCAGAATCAATCAATGTTTTCTTCAGAGTTTGCCACTGAATCTCCAAGGTTTGATTCCTGTTCTCAAACTCTTTCATTTTTTCTTCAATAATCTTTGTGTATTTTAGCCTACAGTTCACATCTGAGAGCTGCTCAACTTTTATTTGCTTTAAAACTTTCTTACATGTTATTCTTTTCAATATGAAATTCAATTTTATCCTGCTCAAGACTAAATAGTGATCACTTCCAATTTCAACTCCTCTGTACATTCTGGTGTCCTGCACCAGGGAGAAAACATTACTATCAACAATAACATAGTCAATGAGACTTTTCTTATTCCTAGCCTCTTCTCTCCATGTGAATTTGTGCCCATTTTTATGTTGGAACATGGTGTTAGTAATAACCAGTCCATGTCCTGAGCAGAAATCCAACAGATATTTGCCATTATTATTAGCTTTGCTCTTTTCTCCAAATTTTCCCAAAATATTTTTGTATGTCTCACAATCATTTCCTACTCTGCTATTTTGATCCCCAACAAGGACCAACTTTTCATTTTTCATTGTGTCAGTTGCTTTTTCTAAAGCCTCAAAAAATTCCTCCACTTCTACCTTAGTAGAACCTTCTGTGGGACCATAGGCACAAATAAGTCTCATTGTCCAGTTCCCCATTCTCATATTTGCCCACATTACTCTACTTGAGACTGACTGCCATTCAAGAAGATTAGCCTTGTATTTTGTGTTGAATACTATGGCTACTCCTTCTTTTCCTTGATTGTCATCGCCTGAATATAACATTTTGTATTTATTGCTCAGAAAGATCTCACCAGTTTTGGTCTTTTTTGTTTCAGTCACCCCTATTATGTCGATCTGGTACTTATCTAATTCCTCAGCTAGCTCCATTTCTTTGCCATTCAGGCTTCTTACGTTGATAGTACTGATCTTTAACTCTGGTGATGTTGAGTTGGGGTTTATTTTCAGATTTGTTCCAGTAGCTGACTTTTCGCTGTTCGCCCTGGTTCCCTGGCGAAAACAACGGGGGCCTTGTTTAACCGGGCAACGCCCCAGCCGGCATGAAATTTTGTCATGTTGTACCATCATTCTATATTTCTCTGAAAAATTTTTTTAAGGTGACATGTATTTATATATTTTATTTATATATATTTGTTGCATAAAAACTTATCTGAATATTTATTTTTTATAAAAAAACTTATCTAACGTAAATTGAACAGTGGTAGCTTTTTATATCTCCTCCATGATTTTACTCTGCATACTCAAAGATGCAGATGTCACTTTGCCTTGTTCGAGTAATCAGTTGCTTTATTTAAAATGAATCGTATGTTTGATTTACCAAAGCCTAGAGCTCTTCCAATGTTTGCTTTCTCTGTTATCAGACCTTTTAATGATGTTAATTTGAGTATCCAAAATAATAAGTTTTCATTTATTACTCTTTTTCGAGACCATGGTTACAAAGGGTAATGCTTTACATAATTTAAAAATTATGTGCTATGCGGATAGGCCGTAAGCGTACACTGTAATACATATACGTCTGTACGCACCACGCTCTGCTGATAAATTGAAGCACTGAGACTGAGGCCGAGAGTGAGTTACTAATGTTGAAGCACGACTCGTACCACATGATCTGATCGGTTTCGTTGACCAAGTCTAACGCTTTGCTTATTTTCAAACTTTTTTGGGCCTCATGTTAGGTCTGGATGTTAGATCTGGACGACATTTTTGCCATATGGAAGGACACCTCAGAAGAACTACAACAGTTTCTCTCAAAAATTAATGCACTTCATCCAAGGATCCAGTTCACCCTAGAAGTAGAAGTAAATAAGCAGTTAGCCTTTCTAGACTTCTTGATTCTTCACCAACCGGATGGTTATCTACAATTCACAGTCTATAGGAATGAGACTCATACAGACCAGTACATCCACGCTGAATCACATCACCATTCCTGCCAAAAGGCAGGTACTATAAAAACACTAGTTCATAGAGCCAACTCCTTTTGTTCTTCAGAACTTTTACAAAAAGAATTACAGTATATTAATTCCACCTTCATATCCAATGGCTATAAGAAGTCCTTCATAAAAAGAGCTTTAAGTAGTTGTGCTCCAGCATCCTCTTCAAGTACAGAAGAACCTACACGTATTGTACACGGGGTTAGTGAATGCACAGCTAAGGTGCTAAAACCACTAAATATCTGTGTGGCTTTTCAACCCATCAGAAAAACCTCCACATTCCTAATGTCCCCAAAGGACAAGCTCCCACATCTCAGCTATCCAGGTGTCTACCAGATTCCCTGCTCGTGTGGATTATCATATTCCGGACAAACAGGAAGATCTGCTCAGGTCCGGTTAGAAGAACACCAGTCGAACATCCAGTACCTTGAACCCAAACAGTCTGGAATTGCAGAACATGCCATCAACACCAGACACAGAGTTAAGTGGAACAAGACAAAAGTCAGTTCCTAATGGAACGGCTATACAAAGAAACATGTGAAACACCCCTAACCTAAACAGATCCAATGGTCTACGTCTTTCCCCCTTGTGGGAGATAGTACTTTATAAAGCAGCAAATCTTTCCTAACATATAATTGTATACACATATGTATATATTTATATATAAAATATATATATATATATATATAAAAAAATAAAAAAATATATTAAAAAAAGGGGGGGATTTTTTTAATTGTTATAATTGAATAATTAAATAAATTTAGGAAATTTAACCTTAGCTACTTAGGTGGCGCTTTGTGAATATAACAGTTATTGTTGAATTAGCCTTGTACCTGTACTGATGATGCCTGTGATACTCAGGTGAAAATTCTATGAATAAAGAATAATTTACACGAGTTAATTCCATTATTATAATAGTTAGTAATATGTCTACTCACGGTATTTCCTTACTGAAACTTATATAGATTTATATTTGTTATGTTTAGCCATAGCTGTGGCCCTAGGCAGAGACATAGCTAGCTGGGGACGGTCTACCCTGGGCGACACTTTGAACCTTTTTGAACTTTTGCAGTTAATTCTAAAATACAGTCTCGAGAAGTCATTTCCAAATATTGTAATACTACTGCGAATTTTCCTCACAATTGCTGTAAGTGTTGCTAGTTGTGAGAGGAGTTTTTCTAAATAAAATTGATTAAGAATTATCTACATTAATATGAAATAGACTTCACCAATGTCATCGACGATTTTGCTAACAGAAAAGCAAGAAAAATAGCATTTTAGAATGTTGAAATTAAAGTTTTACTTCAAAAATAAACATAGTGTTTTAATTTATTTCCCTATGCGTCGTTTTGACTTTTTGTAGTATTTTTGGTGTGTGTTGAGAGGGCAGCAAAGTCAGGGACCGTCCCGTGCAGCAAAAGCTCTAGCTACAGCACTGGCCCTAAGTCAAGAAGACTTGGACACAAACACAACTAAACCTGTGTAGATGCATGCATGGGTGGTAGAACAGTTTGATGAGGACACTTACAATATAAAGATACAAATTATTCTTAAATTTAGCAAAGCATTCTGACTGCACTTTGAACTACTTGAATTTAAGTTTTCATGCAAATAGCTCAAACCATGGGGTTGGAACATGGTCGTCATAAGAATTGGACGTGGCCCTAACGGAGATCAGTTGCCACATGTCAAGAGACACATTGGTTAAAACTTCCTTTAGATTTTTTAGTTATTGAAAAATTACTTAGAGAACAGATCACTTATTCGTGACAATATGAAGACAAAAATATAAAAGTAAACAAAAAAAAAATGGTAATCCCTAAGGCTCTTTCACTTACTCATGGGGCTATGTGTATCCCACTTTGGAAAACACTCATATAGTGATTCAATTATAAAACATGCCAGTGTTGGCATGTTACTATTTGTGTTTTTTTGAGAACAAAAATCAAAAGTTTAAAGAGTGCAACAAAAAGAAAAATAGATAGTAGTTCTTGTAAGTATAAACTCAGGATTTGAAAGGAATGCTGGAAGAAGAGTGATTGATCAGTGAGAAAGTGCAACTAAAATATGATACTACTGAATTAAGAATAGCTATGATGACAAGCATTTCGGTGCACAGACTGTGTAGAAGGAACAACTGCAAGTTTTTGCATGTATGAAGTGACACTGAGAGAAGGCCTACACTTGTTTGCATTTGCTGTCAGGAGTGTGGAGAAATTATTTATTGGTATGAAACCTAATACAGAGTCAGAGAAACTAGATCATGATGAGAGGAATGGTGAGAATCTATGATCATGTAAGAGCAACTAAGTTATGTAACTGCATTAATGATAAGAATGCATATAATTATAGAAGTAATTATGATAAAAGAATGACTATGTGCCCATCTGGTTCAGACTTATTAAGTACATGTAAGGCTGTCTGCAAAAGTGAGGCATTAGATGTGAATAGAAAGAGAGAGAGAGAGAGAGAGAGAGAGAGAGAGATCTGTAAATTGTCCAAATAGGTCATGAAGACTAGAGGTGTGAGTGTACAAAAGGGCCTGGAGGTAACTTATGTCTGAAAACACATGGCAGGAGTATCAGGAACAAAAGGGATAAAGTTTTTTGACTAGGTGCACATACACTGGGCATAGTCAATAAACTAGGTCGAGTGTAAAATGTACAGTATTTGTAGGAAGGATAGACAAGAGAGGAGAGAAGGGGAGAGGGTATGCTGTCGGCAATACCAGATGGCTCGAGTCCAGTTAGGGTAGAAAGCTATGACTGCAATATTAATAATACTTTTTCAAGCAGCACTGAGTTTGAAGCTATCTGGGATGAGGCAGAGTCTAATCAAATGCATGGTGAAGAGTTGTTATAGACCTAGGAGACCAGCTGCTGGTGATGAAATGCATTACCAAATCAACCTGATAAGTAATTATCATGGGTGAGCAACTAATTACCTGGGTATGCTAGGCACTCGGTCAACCAGGCTGGCAAATGAGGAAGTTGCCTCAATAACAAATATCAATAAATTTGGCTTCATTCTTCTCATGAGATTTAACCATCAGGTGTTTAAATTGATTTGTTGTGAGACAGCTTCCTCAAGCAGCATTTGCCAGCCTGGTTGGCTGAATGCTTCACATATTTAGCACTCAGCCAACCAGGCTGATAAACTTGATACATTCTTATGTATCAGGTCATGGGTTTAAATCCCACTGTGGACATGGATGCTTGCAATTGTCTTTAGGTGGGAGATAAATTTCATCACTTGGTGTGAGATCACCACCTTGCAGTTTGAGGCTTGGAGTGGCTTGAAAGAGTTCCATGTTTTATCTATAGTCTCTATTTGGTCTGGACCATGTAAAAATAATAATAAAATAATACAAAAATATATAAAATTGATATAAATAGAAATAAGTAATAATTCTTAGCCCACCCAAGGTATGAAGGTTTACAAAAACTTTTTGTGGATAGGAGCTGCATTAAAAAAAAATAATAATAAATGAATAAAAAAAAAAAAAAAAAAAAAAAAATTGACAGAAAGAACTCAAAGTCAGTGTGTTAAATCTGATTATAGTGTCAGAGGGGATTTCAGTTAAAAACATGATGGTTCTGCATCCGGTTGGCGACAGTGATCATGCTGTACTGACCTGGAAAATTGCTAAGTATATGGATATTCCATTTGGAAAGGGTTGCATGCTGAACTAAAATAAAAAATAAATTTAGCTTATTTTTTCTACCCACTACCAGGTGAAGGCCTCTCCCATTGTGGAAGGTTTTGGGTCTACTGCTCCCATGGTGACCCAGTCCATATTGGGAGAGGACATAACAAACATCCATGCCTACGTGGGATTCGAACCCACAGCCTGTTGGCTGGGAAGCAGATATGCTAACCACTTGGCCAGCCAGGCCGGTCTACAGATGCTGACCTACAGAGCAGGAAATTATGACTAACTAGGGAGAATACTAAGTTTGGTCCTATGGTATCTATTGCTAGATGGGAAGGATAGCAGCAGTGCATTGGAAATATTTAAAAATATATATATAAAAAAAAAAACACGTCAGTGATAATATTGGAATGTGTTCTTAGAGTTCAAAGCATTAATAGGATAGCAGTGAAATGGATGTGCACTCTTATTAAGCAAGAGATTCTTGACATAAAGATAGGGAATACCATGTCATAAAGATGACATCATTCATGAAAATTAAAAGTGTAGGCCAGAAGAAATTACAAGTACTTACAGAAAGCCAAGTATAAAAAGAAACTGGCAAGCTACAGACAACCTAAAAGAATTTTATCGTTATGTTGCACGTAAAAGAAAAAAAGTAAAAGAATAACTCCAGATGCAGAAGCGAGCTCAACTAGCGTGCCTGTTTTGCTAAAAGCTATCAACTTGATGTATGCAACATGAAGCTCAATGTTATCTTCACACTGGATGAAGAAAGGCATAAGAGGGGGAAGTACTAGAGTTCCTGAATAAACTGAATAAGAATTCAGCAATAGGGGCTGATGGGATATAAGCATAGATGTTAAAAGAATGTTCAACTGAACTGGCTGTGCCTTTTGATCTGGCTGTATAATCTGAGTCTTGACCCAATGGAAGTTTTTAAAAAAAATAAAAATAAAAATAAAAAAAATACTGATCCCATGCATGGAAAGTCGAAGGACCAATAAGCACATCAGTATTGTGTGTTGGGCACAGGTGAGATAGAAGTTTATTGAGTTTTTTTTTTTTTTTTTCTTTCTTTCCTTTTTTTTTTTTAACTGTTTGGGAAATACTTCAATTTAATTATTCAAATTTAATTTAATGATATCATATACTTATTGGAAATAAACAAAAATCTGATTAATATTTATATTGAATTCCTAAAATATTGTGGATTTGACTTTCCTCTCTGGTAGACACCAATTATGTTCTGCATAAATTGTTGTTTAATCTGAGTCTCAGGTCTGGCTTAGTCCCGAAGGTGTGGAAAGAGGGGAAAATAGTTTCACTGCATAAAGGAGGATCCAAGACTACGGTTGCAAATTATCGACCGATCAGCATATCAGGAGTCGCTGTCAAGGTCTTAGAGAAAGTAGTCAAGGGAAAAATACAGGAATGGATTGATGAAAACGAGATACTGTACAGGGGACAGCATGGCTTTGTGAAGGGTAGATCATGCTTCAGTAACTTGCTCAAGTTTTATAACAAGGTGACGGCTGAACTGGATAAGGGAAATGGGTTTACAGTGATACTGCTGGACCTGGCAAAGGCGTTTGACAGGATACCACATGGAATACTAATCCGTAACAACATATGGGAATGGATATAGGGTTGGTGAGATGGATAGGTGGTTGGTTGATGGAGAGATATCAAAGAGTAGTTTATTCAGGAGTAGAGTCCAAAAGACGGCCTGTGACTAGTGGTGTGCCGCAGGGTTCTGTTCTTGGACCACTGCTGTTTAATCGGTTCATTAACGATATAGGGAAGGATCTAAGTGGAACAATTCATTTGTTCGCTGATGATGCAAAGTTGGGTAGGGCAATAGTGAATGCAGAAGATGTCAAAGTCTTGCAGGATGACTTAGATAGATTGGAGTTCTGGGCTAAGGAGAATGGATGTCAATTTAATGTGACAAAATGTAAGGTTAATCTTTTCACCCCAAAATGCATTTTGGGGTGAAAAGATTAGCAGCAGTATACCACATTGGTGGAACTGTACTCCAAGAGATTGATGAGGCCAGGGACTTGGGAGTGTTGGTGGATAAGGAGATGAAGTTTAGGGGGCACACTGCAAAAGTAGCTAAATCAGCTCATCAACTCACTTGGTTGTTGAAAAATACCTTGACGAGCAGAGACAAGCAAGTTATTGTACCTCTGTACCGAGCCTTAATAAGACCTCATCTCGATTACTGTGCCCAGATTTGGTCACCTCGGTTCCTTCTTGATGGGGAGGAGGTGGAGAGGATCCAGAGGCGAGTGACCAAGATGATAACAGGTCTATGGAATGAACCATATGAGAACAGGTTGAAGATTTGTGGGTTGCAGAAACTAGTTGATAGGCGGAGGAGGGGAGATATGATTGAGACATTCAAATTGCTAAAGGGATTCTATAGGATTAATTCAGAGGATATTTTTGAGATCAGGACTGGTGGTGGGAGAACTAGGGGACACCTATGGAAGCTGGGCAAGAGTGTGGTTAGCAGGGGTGTTAGAGCTGGGTTCTTTACTTTTAGAGTGGTAAATGAGTGGAATAAGCTTCCAGAGTCTGTTGTGGGTGCTATGACGGTGAACGAGTTCAAGACAAGGTATGATAGATACTGTGAGAATGTAATCGCATAGTTGTGTGGACATGATGTTTAGGGCCTCCCTCGATGAGTCTAAGGACTCCTGGAGTCGCCCGAAATAATAATAATAATAATAATAATAAATGGATTTAATCTGTTCTTCAGAACAGAGATAAATATTTTGTATGTTGTACATAAAAGAGAAATACCTCTATTTCTACGAAGTATTTTGTAATTCTTATGTATCAGGCAGATCACACTCTTTCTCCATTCTTTTGGCATTTCCTTTCTTCCATATGGTTAAAATCAATTCATATATTTTGTCTTCTAGTTTCTTTCCACTGCTTTCAGTAACTCTGCAGAGAATTTATGCATTCCTAATAAGGATTTTGTTGTTTCTGGGTGATGGTAACTCTATAGAATTATCTTCAGTAGTAATTAGTATATAATTTTGAGTTGCAGAGATAATGTTCTTATTCAGCAATTCATAGAAATATACTCTTCATTTGTTTTTTGTGATTTATTATTTTTTTTATTACTGCTTAACTATGTTCTTCATCAAACCAGTCTCTTTTCTTCTGCTTATTTTCATATCCCAGAGTTTCTCTTGCAGTATTCAGAATCCATTGCTTAATGTATGTCCAGCTTCTTTCTATATCTATATTTTTGGCCTCTTTTTTTTTTTTTTTTTTTTTCTCTTTAATTTTGTTCTGGAAGTTGGTTTTACCTTCCATTTCTTTAAGCTTTTGCAACTAAACTTGCACTTTCATGTCTATCTTGTTTCTTTACTGAGATTCTGCACCCCCATTTAATTTTGACCAAATAATGATTTGAATCACAGTAAGCTCCTCTCTGTCTATATATATATATATATATGATCTTACATTCATAATACTTGATGCTGATCTTTTACCTATAAGCACGATCAATTTGATTAAATATTGTACCATCTGGAGATATTCATGTTGTCTTATGAGAAAAGCATGCAGAAAATATAACAATATTTTTACTTATAGAAAAATTATCAGCTTCTCTCCATTATCATTAGATGTAGACTTTTCCAAATGTTCCTTTATAAATATCTTTCTTTCTAGCATTGGCATTGAAATCCCGAATAATCATTTTTATATCATTAGATAGTGCTGTATCATGCAACCTCTCCATTTTGCAAAAGAAATCCATAAATTAAAAAATTTGTTCTGATTCTTATTGCATATAATCTCATTCACAGGTCTAAAATCTAAAAACATTCTCTTTAATGTCTCTGTCTACTACTATAAATGCTGCTCCATGTTTCCTTGATTCCTTCCCACTTGAAGAAAAAATTTTAAACTTTCCAAAATTTTGGATTTCTGTTCCAATCCATCTTGTTTCTTATACTGCTACTAATTTTAATTTGTGTCAATGGATTTCTGATGAGTTTAAGGATATAAAGATTTCTGAGATTTATTAAGTGCTCCTGTCTTATGCAGTGTTCTTGTATTTCATATCCCAAAACCATAATCCAATAGTCATTTCTTGAATCTTATCCATTTAGTCTATCCAGTTTGAGGCTTGTTCTTTCCTGGTTCCTTAACAGGTGGCAGTTTTCTAAGAATGGGTTGTCGGTTCACTGTCCAACTCCAAACCTGGAGGACCAAATTTCTGTATTTCAATCCCCCAGAAATAGGGTGGCCTAGCTATAACCCTGTGCACTGTCTCCACATAGTTCAAGACTCCTTATTCAGTATATTTGGAACAGTCCTAACAGAAAACAAGTTCTGTGTTAAAGGTTTCCTCTGTCTGCCACCCAGAGGGACTTGCCTGGTAGGTTGTAACCTAAAAGATTACATACCCAGGAATTGAAGTACAGTTACATTATTGTTACATTATATATATGTAATATATATATTTATATGTGTGTGTGTGTGTGTGTGTGTAATATATTTATTTTTAATATATTTGTACAATTTATTATATCTGTATTATTTACATGAATTGAGGTGGCTGACAGACATTATGGAATAGAATCCATGAGAATGAGGGAGACCAGTGGAGTGCCTCAGGGCTCTACTAGGGCCACTACCTACCTTGTATATTAATGATATAAGAAATGATTTGAAATGGAGTATGCAGCTGTTTGGGAAGGTTAGTTAAGAAGGTGATGTGGAGGTCCTGCAGTAGGAGTTCAATAAATGGATAGTGTGGGCAAAGGATAATGGTTGTCAATTTAATATGACAAAATATAATGTTTTGCCTTTTGAGATGAAAAGATTACATACTGTGTATTACAATGATGATAATAGATTGCAGGATATTGATGAGACTAGGGATTTTGGGGGTGATGATGGACAGAGTTGAAGTTCAGAAGACATATTGCAAAAGTTGGCAAAATAGCTCAAAGGATTGTTTGGATTTTGAAGCATTTCATCATCCTTCTGTATAAGGCTGATATGGCTTCACCTTAGCTACTCTGCATAGACTTGGTCACCTGAGTTTCTTGGGATGAGGATGTGGTGGTGAGGATTCAGAGATGAATGACCAAGGTGGTAACAGGCCTGTGAATTCCTCTATGAGGAAAAATTGAAGTTGTGTAGTTTGCAAAGTATGATTAACAGACAGAAAAGATGTGGGGATAGAACATCTTAGGAATTATAAATTAATAAAAAGGATTCTATAAAACTGATACAAAAGAAACTTTTGAATACATGACAAGAAGGAAGAGAACTAGAGTTCACCCCTGGAAGCTTGTATAAAATTGCGGTTAGTAAAGGTGTAATTAGATTTTTTTGCTTGAAGGGAGATGAATGGAGTGGATTGCCAGAGGTAGTTGTGGCTGTTCTGATGAAAAATTATGTATATAAAGCTGCATGCTACCGACATACAGCTTTATAAAGGTTTGTTAGAAGTGGCTCGTCTACCACTCGAGCCACTTCTAATTTATGTAAATTAACAAAGACTCCAAGACTAAGTAAACTGCATATTCCCTCATTTACTAAATACTGTCATACAAATAGTGAGTTTTCTTAAAACACTTCCATTTGTCATTAAATATTCATGTTGCACAAATCATTTTAGGAGATCGTAATGTGAAAAACTTGTCTTGGCCTTCATAAAGTTGCAATCTCTCAATCTAGTGGACAATATCTGGAATATTTTGGTGATGATGTGATTATATGTATCCTTTAACAGTATTACAGGACACTACAAATGGCTGTGAAAAAGATGGGGGGGGAGTATTGGAAATGATCTTCAGAGAATCATAAAAAAGTGCGTTTTACAATAGGATTTTTGTATAGTGATGTCATCATTATTGAAGTGATTGAGCTGTTTTGGTGTATACCTGAAATACAGAATCATACATAATGACAGGCTTAAGCACAATGAAAATAGTTATTCATAATAGTCATTTTATGGTATAAAGAACACCAGATGAACAAAATAAATACATATATCAAGTTATGATTATTTCACTGGATTTAATCCAGCATCTCCAAAGCACAAATTACAATTGTGGTAAAACAAGATGTCCTTTTAGGGACTGGACAAAAATCAATGTGCATTCAGAAAAGTGAAGTTAAATTGTAGTCTTAGAAAGACTATTTCCCAGATCTCAGGCAAATTAATTTAGTTGAGGTAAGGGAAGCATTTCATAGCTGATACTGAGTCCAAAAACAGCCTCTGACACTTATTGTGACATCTGTGCAACATAACTAGAAACATAAAAATACACACATTTCTTTTATGGATTCACAGTTACCTTTACATCAAAGAATGCAACATAACTGTCTTCCACTTAATACTGTGTGAAGGAGTATCCAGAGAACAATCCTGAAATTACCATACAAATGAATGCAAATGTAATTAATCTGTCTTCAAGATAGATGTTAACAGATCTACTGGTCTGTCCAAAACAGGCCAAGTTGCAAACTTATACATTTCAGGATTTACAAGAGCATAAGGCTGATCCTTCAGAGAACAAATGAAGCTGGATGCATGGTTTGAAAGTGGCATGAATATTATATTTAAGGAGAACTTTAGCTATATTTCCAGATGTATCCTTTGTAAAGAGGATGGTTATAATATATCAGGTATGGGGAATATGCAGTATATTGAGTCGATTTCATGGAGATTGTAACCATTGACTAAAAAGGTTGCAGAGTTCTAATCAAGGAATTAAAGCAAGCTCTCTAGCCAGTTTCTGTATGGAATTTATAGAAAACCAAGCAATCAATGATGCTACACACAAACCAATCTATGCTGTGTAGATGATGCCTGCTATTTGGTGTCATGACTTACACATTAGTGCATTTAAACAGCCAATATCCAAAAATAGATTTCACTACAGAAAAAGAAATAAGCAACTGTTTTCCTTTCTGAGATAACTAATTATATGACACATAAGCAGTCACACCATTGTTTAGTACTGTTGACAGGGTGTAGCATAGAGACAGCCTGCCTCAGTGTGGCTTAATAAGGGCGCTCGTTCAGCCATAATTGCAGTAGGCCCCGTCACTACACTAACAATTCCTGTTAGCTTAGCAAGTGCGGAAAGAAGTTTTTCCAAACTTAAACTGATTAAAAATTAATTGCGAACAGCAATGACCCAAGAAAGATTGGTTAGTCTACAACTATATCGATAGAGACAGACACAGCTTATAATTTAAATTTAGAAGAGCTTATAAACAGTTTTAGAGCAAACATTTAATTAATATTTTGTAATCATTTTGCATTAATGTTTCTCTTGTAATAAAAACAAAATAGCAATTGGAGATTTTCTTATATTTTTGTTTTATAATCCATTAGGGACGATATTTAATTGTTTGCCTCAGGGTGCGATCTAATTTGGCGATGGCCCTGCCATTGTCCATCCAATCATATTGTTGTGAAGGTAACTCAGTTATTTGTGACACATTTTTTAAGCCAATGGATACAACCCCATAAAAATAACTGAGTTCTATGGCAAGGGTTGTCATTATAGCAAATAATCCCAGATTTTGTGTCTGTTTTGAAGATGCTGTACTCTGTTGGGATGGATAGTGGTGTGACTGCTTATGTAAATACCTTCCAGTGTATGTGTGTAGATTTCCTGTAAACAGTAAAGGATAATGAACCATTTGGTAATTGTGTAACTAAATAGCAAACACATCATCTACATAGCAAACTAGGCACTGTTGGTTTGTGTTAGCAATGTTAGGTGCTTGATTTTCTAGAAATTCCATATAGAAATTGGCAAGGTGGTAGTGGGGGAATCCATTATAGTCCCATGTATCATTTGTATATTTTCATAGAAAAGACCGTATTAAAATCTGTCTCCAGCCAGAGCAGAGTTTATGCTTACAAACTGATGGATAATGATCTAATAAGAGCTCAAGAACTTTTGTGAAATGCACCCAAACCCATCAAGATGATATCACATATTACATACTGCTAACAAAGTTAGCACTGCTTTGTGACCACTCATTAAAATCAACAGCTTTATATAATCATATTTTAGAGAACTGACTGAATTCGAAAATGTAGTGATTTCAACAAATATGTATATTCTTCACATACTGAAATCCATTATTAATGAAATTTTTCAGATATAAAGATCAAAAGTTATACTGAAAATTTGGAAGAATTTTGAATGGTATGCTTAACATGATTTCAAATTTAATTGTTTTGATTAAAATATCAGCATATAACAGGCAAGTTGTTTCTTATAAGAGAGATAAGTATAAGCAGCTTCTCATAGAGGGAAGAAGTTACAGAGCATGGAGTATCATGGTCATTATTATCAAAATTATTAAAATCTTGTAACACATGGAAGAATAATGTAACTAGTGAAAACATTAAAAGGAAGCATGGAGGAAGAAAAATTAAACAGTTTATGAAGCTCTCCTAATTTGATTCAATCAGGCCATTTCAATGCATGCTCTAAAACAAAAGATCCAATGATTCTAGTGAAAAATTAAGAGTATGACAGATGGATGATGAGATTCAGTGTTGCAATAAATAAAATAAAAAATAAAATCAGTGGAGACAAGTAAGATTCAAATAACTCCATTAATTCAATGCTTATATTTCAGAGAATATCTTAGAAAATGCTCTGACTTCTGCAAGAAAAAAAATTATTGAAGGGAGAATTAGAAGATAAAGAAGAGAGTTCTACTAACTCGTAAACATGATCAATATTAAGCCATCAGTTGATAGAAAAGCAAGTTCTTAGATGGTTCGAAAGAGTCAAAAATATACAAATTGAATATTACTAGAAAGTACAAGAGAAGTGGCAGTGCTTCTGACCTGTTATTTAAGTCTCAGTATAATTCCAAGAGAGAGCGAATAGAGGGGTGCACTATGATATTGGTGATTTTGCAAATGCATCTGAAGGAGGATACTCAATGGAAATCTGTTAAATAAACTGGAGCAATGGGGATGGAAAATTGACAGATGGATGCTATAGATTATTACATAGCAGAGCAAAATCAAGAAGACAGGTAACACAGGATTGTGAATTAGTGTACTTGGTCTGTCGGTGTTTAATTTGTACATTAAATTGTTATTATTGATATACAATTGGGAAATTTGGGGATGATGGTGGCGGTGACAGGGAGTTGAAGCTCAGGGGACATATTGCAAAAGTGGACAAAATAGCACTTAGGTGTTCAGATTTTGTAAATGTAGAGATTCTGTAAATAATTTTCATTAATAGAGAAGGTTCAAGCTCCCTAATTCCTTAACTATAGAAGATAAGACTTCAACCTGACATTAAAAAACTATTAAAAGGAAGAATAATGAGTATTTATTATAGTTTCCTTTAACAAATTTCATGCTGTCTAGTTGTGAAACCATCCCCCCCCCTCCCATGTGATTGGTTTAATACCTGGTATATGCATTAGGAAGCAAAACAATCTTGTTACTCTGAATAGCCATAAATAATGGGAATCTGATTTAATATCAAACGTGAACCTGATTTAATAAGTTATTTTCTATAGTGACGGAATGGTTTGAATTAGCAGAAAACCTGTTACTCTTGCCTTCGGGGAAGTACAAATCCGGTAATCAATGACCCACATGAGATCTTTACACGTGCTTCGTAGTTGCCACTGCATGAGGTAGCCGTAATCGGACACAGATGTGTTAGTGATCGCTTTGCTGAGGCTCCGCAATGTCTGCAGCACACCTGTGAGCTTTTTCACCCCCTTCTTATAGCCACCCTTAGGTCCATAGGCCACAGAGGCCGCCAGAAGTGTCGGAGTTTCAGGCGATCTTTTCATTGGAATGCTCAGAGCACGTGTTTACATGTTAAGGCGGATCACAAGACGCCACTGTGTCTCCATCACACCTGGGCAAGCTGTTAGAAGTTGGAGACGACGAACACGCCCACGTTTTCGTCAAGGAGGGGGAGATGAATTACTAAAGTTTTAACAGTGGGTGGGTATTAGTAATACTATTTTCAACAGTAAATTTACATATGAATAAATTATCGTGGTCTCTGAACGATCACCAGTCTTTTCTGCACGTTTGTTTATTCTTTTACCTGCGTGAAATGTGCAAGAATTCTGTTAGAGATCATCGGCACTAATTCTAAAGTTCGTCAAGTTCAGTTATATGAAAATATGTTTTTACATATATTTTTTAATGAAAAGATTTTGATGTATACGATAATCTTTTATTCTGAACTACACATTTTATTTAAAAAAATTGCCTATACTGAACTACACATTTTATTTAAAATGTGTAGTTCAGTATAAGCAATTTAAAATAAAAGTTTAAATTTGAAACAGATAATGAGTGATTGATTAAATAAACAAACGCTTTTAAAAGAAACAGCGTCCTAAAAAAGTGTTTTCCCCGAGATAAAAATAGATGAATAAATAAAGAAATCGGGGAACGCTTCCCCACACCGCATGTTATGAAGATCAAAACTTCATTTGATAAAAATGAATAAAAAAAATTGTGCAGGCGTTCTGATATTTTCGCTTATGTTATTTTAAAATAAAGTTATTTTTAAATATGATTTCTAAATTCATTGCAAAATATTGAATGCTTATCTTCTGGAGTTGAGAATTATCTACAGATGCTCCCGAGACTTGCCTTTTTGGAATAAGCTATCGTGGGCATACTATAGCCATTTAGACGGAATGATGTTTGATTGCTCAATACCAAACAGGATAAATTTTAACACCACTGTTTACAACGGGACAGGATTATTGTCAGAACAAATACCGTAAAAGCAGAGAAAAACATTACAACATGTATTTCACATGTGAAACAACACCGTCCACTAGGCACTATTGCAAACGGTTACGTACATAACGGCAGATAAGTGCACTCCATCGGTAACGTCTGCTATCCTTTTTGCCCAGTCTCGTCTGGAGAATGTGGCCAACAGAAAGCAGGGATAAATAATTTGATCTGACTACTGTTCTGGGCATGATATGATCAGTGCCACGCCGTGGGTAGGAGGCGCCCTTGTGCAAAACTTTTTCAGCGGCCCCATAAAATAAGTTCCCATGAAAAATTTTTTCAAAAAATTTTACTTTGTTAAAAGTACAAAACAGTTTATACGCATACATAAAAATTAATTTTATTTAACAATAGTAGAACATTATATTCGGAAACCTGTCGGTTAATTTATTTTCGTATATATCATTTAAAACATCCTGAGGAGCCGACTCTTTTCTAATAAAATCATACCATCAATATCGCGATTGTCGGAATTTTGATTGTCGCTCAGTTTTAAGTGCAAATCTTTACAATGTTTCATTAAATTTTCATCGCTCCAATCTTTTAATTTGCTAATGTCTCTTATAACTTTAAAGTCCTCGCTATGTTGTTTTAAGAGTATGAATCTTTCTTTGACTGAAGTTATTGTCGTGTCTAAAGTCGCAAAGAAAAAATTTATTTTATAATTTTGTTTAGGATCATGCGTTGTTTCATCTGATCTTCGTAACCAAACTTTTTTTTTTTTTGTTATTTTGCGAATGTCTTGAAAAATATGATCAATATTATCAATATACAAGATCGTTTGCTACTTCTTTTGCAGTTCTAATAATATTTTCAAAATATTGGTCTGTTCGGCGAGTATTTAATTCTTGTATAACATAATCAAGATTTTCTGTAATTTTTTTCCTATATCAAATGTCGGATTCTGCATTATTTTGCTTGCAACATTTACGAGACTTAAGATTTCGTACGAAACATGAACAGAGCAAATAAATTTAAACGAATAAATCTTTGAAATTAAGTTGTCTGCCTGAACTCTAGAATCGATATCTTTAGTTTCTTCCGTAATATCAAAAAGAGGCTGGTAAATTTCCTTGATATTATTTTTAATTGGCTTTATTGCTTTTTTTTTTAATTTATACAATTTTTGCTGAGTCGATGCTTACTCTGTGAAATAAAATCTGTAGTAATATTGATAACGTTTCACTTCAAACAAATTATAATAAAACTGGTGATGTATTAAGTTAAAAATATTTTTAGATTATTAAGAATTCATAATAATTTGACTGATTTTAAATTTCATTTTTATTGCATTAACTATCACTAAAAAACACACGTAATAACAACAGTGATAAGTTTTAATACGTAAATATTTCATCCCAAGTATCTTGGGACATCCTCAGTACAGTTATTCAAACAATAATAGGAATAACATACAGTTAGGGCGCATGATTACAATGGAATCTCAATATGCGCGCAGTAGCCTTTTATATAATTAAATTTAAATATTAATGGGGAAAAAAATATATATATATATATATAACATATATAAAGAGATTATTTTACACAATTTTGTATGACAATTTCCCATACTTTAGGAATAACAAGAACATCATTGCGGTTTAAATTTGGTCTGTATGGAAAATTGTCATAGCTTTTTTTTTATATTTTAATTTAATTCTATAACACATTACGCACGTATATTGAGATTCCATTGTAATCATGAGCCCTAACTGTATGTTATTCCTAGTATTGTTTGCATTACTGTACTGAGGATGAAATATTTACGTATTAAAACTTATCACTGTGGTTAGTACGTGTGATTTTTAGTGATGAATTCACCACAGGTTTTATTGTTTAATCGCCCAACCGGCCAAGACGTATATATACGTCCAAGTTACCATGGATGCGAAATGCCTAATAAAATTGTAATATAATTGATAATACATTGATATATGTGATGGATACTAAGTCTATAGGAGTGGTGTATTTTATCCATATTGACGGCGATGTGGTTAAAAAATTGCATTAAATATAATTTGTAATTGTGTAATTTATATAGTACGATATACGGTAATTAAAGAATAAGAAAATTTATATATTTTTTATTATTTCCTGTGGTGAAATGGCGCCCCTCGTCTTCAAACGTCCTTGTGCGGGGAACAATGCACGGCGCGGCCCTGAATATGATTTAGCAAGATGTCTTTTCGCTCCCCATAAGTGGTGAAAAAAGTAACTGACTAACAAATGCTTAAGAACTCTGACAAACGCTAATATGTATATATATATATATATATATATATATATATATATAATTATTATTATTATTATATTTCGCATCATCATCATCATCATCATTAGTGTTCTGTCTCTTGACAGGTCCAATGGTATAACTCAGCAGATTCTCTTCCTCCAATTTCCTCTGTCTCTTGTTCCTCCTTCATTTCCTGATATCTTCTTGTTCCCATTATATCATCAAGCATCATTAGTCGTCTTCTTCCTCTTGGTCGCTTTCCTTCAATTTTCCCTTCTATCATTCTTTTCGCATGTAGAAAGTTTTTTACCTTGGGTATATACTATGTTAAAGATACCAAGCAATTTTATAAGCTAGGTTTTAATCCTTTTTCCCAAGTAAGCAAACAGATAAGTCAAGTTTGCGCCTGCACGTAGTGGAAGTCTGAGGCAACTCGTGGTAAAAGTGGAGTAAGTTCCGATCACTTTCCTTAGTATTTTCCCTAATGCAAAGCACACCTCCTTGCGGAGATGTATGATGCTATGCATTAAAGGCAATGGTCACTACCCAGGTCTAGCTCCCACTGATGAGACCTCAATAAAGGTCGAAACCGGTCTGGGTAGCGGCCATTGCTCCACCTCTACTACGAGTTGCCTCAGACTTGCACTACGTGCAGGCGCAAACTCGTCTGTTTGCTTACTTGGGAAAAAGGATTAACACCTAACTTATAAAATTGCTTGGTATCTTTAACACATTATATTTCGCAGTTTCAGTTAATTTAAAAATTGAAAACACAGCGGCTGCTGTTTTGTAATCCACGGCGATTTTTCTGACTTGAAATCGCACAAAGACAAATGTAACTCGACCACACCACCAGCGTTTCTAGGTAATGATGGAATCCTACTACTTAGTAGTAGTAGGATCCCATGAACTAAGGAATTATTCATAATGTCCAGTGAACAACGAAGAAATTGTCAGTGAAGGATTATTTCCAATGGCATACGCACATTGTTGTCGATTTGTAGACGTGAGGTCCAAACTTGTTTATTAATATAAATTTTATAAAACCGCAACATTAAGAACTCTTTCCATCCGATATTGGCAAACTGCTTCTGTTATCGCCTGCATTTTTTTTTTTTTTTTCTTTTTGGAGATAGATATACCAAAGAGGCACTGGTGGATCTCAATGCCTCTTAGTTTACATTGCTAGCATCTTCCATAGCGTCGGTATCAAGGACGTCCTTTGATTAGAAAGACCTGGTTCGAATGCATCTACAATGTTGACTTTATAATGGTTTTTCAGCTCACGGTTAGTTAATCAATCTCATATGGCAGTGGAAGGATCTCCATCCCGGAAACTCGAGATCTTTTCATCTGCAAAACAGACAGTTCCTAAAACACGCAGTTAAAAGGGTGGTCTGAAAAGTTCTCATGCTCGATCATAGATGGCAAGATTTTTTTTTCTAAGTTGGTACATCTGTCATGAACATCCATGTGAAATTGCAAGTCATTCTATCAAGTGGTTTGTTTTATACAGTTGTCTGATGTCTGTATCCCTTGAAATGGATGAAATTGAGTATCGTGCTGTTATAAAATTCTTTGAAAAATAAAGTTTAACGCCAAAAAAAGAATTCATTCAAAGTTCATAAAATTTCATGGGCACTCTTCTCCTTCGTTTTCGACAATTAAGAAATGGGCTGCCGAGTTTAAACGTGGCCGTACCACCCTTGAAGACGATTCACGTGAAGGACGTCCAAAAAGTGTAACAACACCAGAAATCATTCATCAGTGCACTTCATGGTATTAAATGACCGGCGAGTCAAAGTTCGTGAAATTGCTGAGACTATAGGCATTTCAAAAGAATGCGTAGGATATATTTTGCAGGAAGAATTGCAAATGAAAAAGCTTTGCGCAAGAAGGGTGCCCCGCTTGCTCACAGCAGATCAAAAACGCACTCGCATGAAAATCTCTGAACAGTGCCTGGAGTTTTAACAAGAATAAAACTGATTTTGTGCGTCGATTTATTACTATGGATGAGACTTGGATTCACCATTACACACCAGAATCCAAACAGCAGTCAAAACAGTGGACAGAAGCCGGTTGTTCAACGCCAAAGAAGACAGTAGGTTCCATCAGCAGGAAAGGTCATGGCATCGGTGTTTGAGGATGCTGAAGGCATTTTGTTTATTAATTATCTTGAAACGGGTAAAACAGTAACCGGGGAATATTATTCCGCTCTTAACCAGACTAGATGAAAAATTCGTGAGAAAAGACACGGTTTGCAGAAGAAAAAAAATCATCTGTCATTAGGACAATGCACCTGCCCACAAAGGTGTTTTGGCAATGAGAATCTAAAACTGTGAATTGTTGGAACATCCACGCTGGTCTCCAGATTTGGCTCCCTCTGACTTCTATCTCTTCCCCAAACTAAGACTATTCCTCGCTGGTCAGCGTTATTCTTCGAATCAAGAGGTGATTGCAGATGTAGAGGAGGTATTTTGCAGATCTTACTGAGAACCGCTACAGAGACGGGATAATGGCGATGGAACATAGCTGGAATAAATGTATTAGTCTTAAGGGAGATTATGTTGAAAAATAAAAATAATTCTGAAATTATAAATTCGTTGTTAGGCCGAGAACTTTTCAGACCACCGGGTTTCAAACGCCTTAGTCGTTGCTTTGGCTTTAATTCCAACTAAACTAAAACTGGCTTCTACTAAATATATACATGGAACCAAGGCCGTCCCTAGGAATTTTTCCGTCCCTTTCTCCTTATTTTTCGTATAGTTTATGCCAATTCTGCCGTCCCGTGCATATGCACGTTTTGCACCGGGCCCTGCATGGAGCGCTTGTAAAACATACCCAAATAGGACATATCTGAAAACTATCGTGTAAAATATTTACACGATAAGTTGGATCTCAATGTTAACTTATTGAGTTGACATTGAGATCCAACTCAAACATCAGAAAAAACACTTTTCTTGGAAGAAGTTAATAATTAAAAAAAAAAAAAAAAAACACAACCCAGAAATTCAAATCCTGGAACATTAATTCTTTCTTTTTCTCTCAACAAATAATACATGAGTAATGTTCTGTCACATCAAATGCAGCAGAAGAAATTAAAATGCACGCTCAATAAATATCGGTCAAACGATCTATAATTTACCAACCCACAAAAATGATATATATATATATATATATATATATATATGGGCTAAAAGGACCCTTTTTGTCCATTCAAGAGCGTGTGATATGATATAGGTAGAACGCCAGGGAAAATATTTTGCCTCTGATTTAGGGAAACGTGATTCCGATATCAGGAAAATTAGAGACGCAGTCTTAAATGTCCAAATCGAAACCGCGCCCTGGAACTACAATAACAAAGCTTCGTTTTTTCTGGTATGGAGACCACATGTTTCTAAACATAAACATATTTATTAAAATAAACAATACAACCCGACAAGTTTCGTAAGTCGTCGGACTTGCATCATCATCATCATCAGGATATTGAAAAATTAATCACAACAGATATAAGAACTTCTACACTAGTTGCATACAAACAAAGTGACCGAAAAAAAAATTAATATGGCGTTCCAACAATGCTATTTTTTGCTGTCACGACCTGTAGCATTAAAGCTTATCATATACCAGTTTCACATTTGTTAGATTTTTGATGAATGCAGACCAAACTTGGTGTAAACTGAGTTTGGTAGATTAAACCTTGCTTTTTTGTTACATTGTGTGTGTGTGTGGGGGGGGGGGTACTGAGCATTTCTGACACCTCTTTAAATTTTCTTATAAAACAATTACGATGAATATACGTGTCAAACATGGGCATCCGCAGAAAATTTTCCAGAGGGGGTAAAACGAAATTTTTCAGGGGGACAAAGCTTGGAGACAAATAATTGCATCAATCAATTTTTATTTAATTATTTATTTATTTATTTTTTTTTTACAAGCAGATCCCAAGAGGGGGGGGGTGCAAGTGTCCCGGTTGCTCTCCTCTGCGAACGCCCGCAAAATCTCATATGATCTGTTTGACACCATGTCAAACAGATCATAATGTGTCAAATATGCATATTTCCCAACCGTCCCGTCTGGTCTACATAGCAACTGCCACAGGACCAATGAATTTTGTATACTTCTCGTTTCTTTACGGGAGGTTTTGGAGGAGGTAAGACCCTCGAAATCTTATACATTGGGAATGAAGCCACATGAACATTGTAATCGCGAAGCAACGTTGCAATTCTTAACATTCTTGATGTAAGATAATGAGATTGCATTTTTGAAATCTGGAAGAGCTGGCGGAGGCGTATCAAGAATTTCGTTAATCGTCTTCAGTTCGTACATTGAAGGAGAGTATGCCCTAACAAAATTCAGTTCTTCATTCTTCTTTTTTTTTTCTTTTTCTGGAAATGTAGGCTCTGTCCTGTAATGTTTTTATCAACCCTATCTATTTGTAATGGATAATGGCGTGAAGTGGCATGTAAGAATCTTCTAGTTGTGGTTGGTTTTCTGTATACTGAAAAGATCTTTTTTTTTTCTTACTCAGATACTTGGTTACCCACCCAACTCATCTTTTGTACTTAGTGCATTCCTCTTTCCCTGCCGCATCCCAGAGGATGTCTATAGACATTAAATTTTTTCGTTATTATATACCAAATGTTCAGTATTACTAATCTAGACTTAAGAAAATGAGAAAAGAACTTTAAAAAAATTAAAGTGCTTAGCGAAATCAGCATAACTCACTCTACATGTTCAATGCAAAAATTCTCCATATTAATCAATATGGAGAATTAATCAACAAATCAATGTAGCCAGCTTACCAATAGCTGTTAGTTTTGATTGTTCAGTATAGTATAACGCTAACACAACTAATTGAAAGTTAGTACATTAAATAAATACAGTTGGCCCTTGAACAACGGCCTGTCGCAGTTAGGCAACTTAGAAACCTGATTACTGCTTATAATAGAGAAAGGTTAGTTATATCTGTATTTCTATGTCTTAAACTGCATGTGTTCGTTATTTCCCCTTACGGTTTACTTGCTTTGCGGGATGAAAAACCCGAATTTCTGGTAGCAAAAAACAATAGCACTACATACGCGACTGGCTAATTCACCTTCGCGTCCTAGACGGGAATCGAATGCAGGTCTTCCGATCCAACGGCTGCGTCGATGCCATTAAGCTGCTTTTTTTTTTTTTTTAAACAAGTGGTACTGACTTTTAATGAAATTTATGATTTATGTCCTTACAATAACAAAAATAAATATTTAAACCCTGATTTTAACATTCAGCAGCTTATGTTCATGATGGTATAATATTCAGATGCCAAACATCATAAAGCACTGTTCAAGAGTTCCAATGTATCTCCTCTTCACTTTTCCACACATGCACACAGACAGGAACACTGCTTTTCCAACCAGTATAAACACTGAGAACTTGGCAACATGATTCTATATAACAGTTTGCAGCACTGATAATGTGCTTGTGTGGAAAAGTGTGGATGCCATTAAGCTACTACGAAGGAGTAAGAAATATCATCCCAACATTGATTAATATCCACATGTAGTTTAAAGAATGAGACAGAGAGTAAACTCTCAAGACGTTCTGCTGCTTTTAAAATTATATTCTGAAGAATATCTCAAAACAGGAAATCAGTTTATAAAACTGAAGCAGGCAAAATAGCTGTAATTATAATAGTTTATAAAATAAGTTATGCCTCTCAATCCAACATCACACAGAACCTGTATGTATACTAGGCACTGAAATTGTCTCTTAAAAAAAAAAGTCTATCGTCAACCTAAACTAGATAACATCATATTTGACAGTTGCAGACTTTCGTTGTTGTTGTTGTCGTCGTCGTGTGGGATTCCTCCAATTTTCCTCATCCATCCCTTAGGACTGGCTGAACCCTCTCAATGTGGGATTTTAAGTATGTATTTTTTACTGTAGATCCGTGTGTGTTCGCCAGTTTGCCTGTTCTGAGGGACGAAAAACCCGAGGGTGAAAAAAATCCTCTACATCCGTATGAGTTCCTCACGTCGTGGAAGGGAATCGAACCCAGGTCTTTCCGACCAAAGAGCTTCGTCTATACCAACTAAGCTACGGAGGCTCTCTAGGGTTTACGTGCCGACACTAATTCAATAAATTATATCCTTTTAAAATAAATTAAGAAGAATAAGCGATACGCGCTGACGAGTCGAGCTTTAGAGCGATATTAATGCACTACACTAGCTCAAGAAAGCAATAGTATTACACCCCTCTCTCTCTCTCACAGTATTGTGGGAACTAGATGACAGCTGAAAACATCAAACTATGACTGAGCATGACCATGCAAAAATAAACTGTCACAAAAAATAGCTCTAAAAACAGTACCAAAATATAAGTATTTAAGAAAATATTTAGGAACAGAATCCGATTATGAAATCGAATAGTCAAACGCATCAGCACAAATATGTTTTGGTACTGATGAGTATAAAAACATTTTTGTAAGCTTCAGTACAAAAATATGTGTACTCACCTTCACTTTTCCCTAATCATCTCTTTAGGTGGAAAAATCTGAGACAAGATGAAATGAGTTATATGAAAAGATTTGAAATGTGAAAAGAGTTAAGTAGAAATGAGCAGATCGCATGATAAGAATGGAAGACACGAAACTGGTAAAATCACGGAAAGAAGAGCCATTGGAAAGGCACCCATCTGGAAGCTTGCTGGATAGGTCTGCCTAAGCAACTAAAACGTGTGTATATTATGTCTCTTAACTGTAAGTGCTCCTTGGCGATTTACCTGCTTGGGAGGATGAAGAAAACTCGTGAGCAAAAATCCTTCCAACTACTTCCGAGACCGGCTAAGTTGAAAGGTCTTTACGATACTTCCACGCTTTTTAGATGAAAGTCGAATCACTTCTTTTTAAAATCGATAAAGGAAGAACAAAAAGTGTATATCGAAAATTACTGTTTCATATTATGACTAACAGAAGCATAAATTGCATAATGAGTTCTGAAATTTAGTTTATTATCGTATGGCTTTCAGTCTGTCACTATGGGGGGAAAAGTATACTTAATTGGCGCTTATAAGTACAGGGTTTCTACCAAAAAATGCAAATATTTTAAATGCCACTATTAATTTTAAAAAATTGAATTAACATCAAGCTGGAAAAAATCAAGAAACATCAAACTTGATGTTTATTGATATTGCAGGTACAGTTATACTGGAAACATTGTTTCCAGTATAACCGTACCTGTAGCTTTTCTAGTTTTGTCTTTTAATTATTGTACTGAAGTTACTTTTGATGTGTGTGTGCATTATTTTATCCTTTATGTAACCCCATTCAAATATATATATATATATATATACATAAGTGGATTAGCCTAGAATTCGTCGCAGTTCTCATTTCTCAACAATCAATGCCTCAAATTTTGCATACTGTTGTTGTTTTTTGTTGAAAGAAAGATTAAAAGCAAGTACGTAATTTCTTGGTATCTTTAACATAAATAGCTTTTTGTTATCATATTAACACCTGCTAATTAGAATGGTACAAAATTTCAAGCATTTATATTGCACGTAAGTTGAACAACAATCAACAATAATATGAAAAATATTTGCATTTAAAATACAATCATTCTTTTGAAGAGTTTTGAACCTTCCATTTAAATTAAATTAAATAAATAAGCGTCGCGATGATTATTACCACACACATACAGAAAGAAAGTAAATATCGAATTATGGTGCATGATGCATCTACAAACTGTATTCCGCTCTTGAATTTTTATGATGCGCACTAAAAGATGGCTTATGATGACAAGTAGTTTCCAAAAGAGGGCGATGCCATTCCCTGGGGGGGGAGGGACGGCAATATGATTAACTAGAAGGAGCGATAAGAGACAAGGGGAGCAGCAGGGGGACACGGGTGAGGTCTTTTGAGCGCGATGATCGTTCATTCTATGACTGACCAAAGATTAAGAAATCATACCAAGAGTTTTGGTTACAGACAGCAATTTCATCTTGCACTCTGAACAATGGTTAAGAAGCTCCTTGTATATCAAACACTATATTTGGTAGAGCATGCTTTTAGCGTGATGGTCCAACCTCTCACCACATTTGAAGATTCCTGCTAAGTAACTTTAAACCGTACATGAAGAAACTGGTATCACTTTATCATCCATAACATTAATAATTCTCTGAACAGTGGATAAATTACTAAATGTGATATTTAAGACTTTCTAAATCTGATATAATGAGTTTTGGATTTTCTTGTATGGCATTATATTTATTAGTTGGTCGTGCAAACTGCTATTCTGAATAATGCTTTTTATATGATAGGGCAGTGAAGATGAGTTTATTGGATCAAGGGGCAGTACACCAAAAAGATTGAAAACCACTGAGTTGGAATATCCATAGTTAAAATGACATAATTTGCGTATAATCTAGTGGGAAAAAAACGAAAGTATTTTCGCTTCAATTATGGCGATTTTGTTAATTTGGCTAACCACATTTAAAAATTTACGGAACTTATTAAAGATTAGAAAATATTTTATAGTACAAAACCTCGTACTGTAATATAGATTTCTTCCTGAAAATATGATGAGTTATGTATATAACCTATAATGATTAATAACATTAAGACGCATGAAGATCCTTCAATTGTTATTTCGAAGAAGGACTCTTTACCCTACTTTTCCCCGTTTTTTTTTTTTAATTAGTTTCTTTTACAAATACATGGAATTTTGACTTCAAATATTTCCAGATGAATTCGTTTCTGTTTCTGTAATTCTTCTTTTTTACTTCTTAGAAAAAATCTGAATTTTT